>NC_073744.1:33352938-33493678 GCF_029784135.1 Toxorhynchites rutilus septentrionalis | reverse complement strand
TGTTTGTGAATGATGTTTACAGGAGCGTTTGAGATGTAATTTTGATAATAGGCAAACTACTCGGATAATCGGATAAGTTATTCAAATTGACAGCCCTTGGTGTAGTTCTACGTCTCTTCGGTTATGTCCCCGACATTGCTCACCCGTATTTTCTTCATTTAGTAAGAGTTTTTTTTTCACTATTATTTTTGATGGTTGTAAAATCATTCTCTTTTATACGAGAAAACCTTTCTAATAGATTCACAAATATCACTGCTTCCTCGTGTACATTCTATCAAATATAGACTGGAAATTTGTAATTTTTTCCACCTAACATTTTTTTAAGTTAATACTACTATCAGTGACCTTAACACGTTGAGCCCCGTGTCGATCCCCTTGGATTGATGTTGAGCTTTTCGTTATAAAAATGTTGATCTCTAGGACTGACAGTTACAAAATAAGCAAATATTAAAAAAATGGTTTGTTTTCGGATGATTTACGATATGTGACTACTTCCTGGTGGAATTTCTGAATATTTCCCTTTTATACAATAAATACATTTTGGAGCGAGGTCCGACACTTATATTTTAAAAACGCTCTTGATGTTGACTAAACGGAAAGTGTATCACGAATTCGTGGCACAATGTGTCAATATCAATATCAATTTTGAGCGCAATCTGTCATTTAGTTTGTTTACAGCATCATTAAGAATAAGTTAACTTTTTTTTTATCGGTGATTTTTTATATGAATAATTTTATTGATGATCTCGATACGTTGAAAATGTTGCAGAATACCTTTGGTGACTCCACTATGTCGAAAACACGGATGTATGAATGGTATAAGGCATTTAAATATGAGCGATTTGCCACGTCAAGGACGACCATCAACCTCTTCAACTAATGAAAATATCGAAAACAGGAAAGGGATGGTGTGCACTAAATATCCTTCAGAATGTATATCGTCAACCCTCCCAAACCGCATATGCTTCACGAGTTTCATTTATGCATGAAAGTTATTTTTTGTAAGGAAAAATTCATCCAACCAAAAATTTTGAACAGAATTTTAATGCGTTGCCAGTGCAACTCTCAATTTCACACGTTTGCACCAGAGAGAACCCCCTACGGATATCTGCAATCTCCGCTAGTGCTAACCGAATCGTAAACCCATCGCCTAATGAAGCAAGTGATTTCCACGCTGACTGACGAATCGCTACATTACATTCCATCGTAGATTTGAAATGGGGCTTCACCCAACCCATCGCTCCCTCGCTGTAGGAGATGAACATATGTGGGTGTACTTACCTCCAGGAAGGTCATACTTTTGCATCGCTGATGATGGTGGCGATGATGATGACGATGATGATGGTGGTGATGGTGAGTTCGGTAGAACCCTGCTACTGTTGGTGTTCGCAATAGCACCATTGCTGGCCCCACCGTCGCCGGTGGCAGCGGTTGGCGTTGATGAAGTTCTGCGCGAAACTGTTACGGCGGTGCAGCAGTAGCTTTGAAACAAAACCACGAACTGCACGCTGAATACTAAATCACTGAAGATCATTTTCAGCATTCCAAACTCTCGGGAACTCCGACGGACGTGGGGAAACTTTAGCGAGAGCGAATTTTCGCAAGCGTGATAGCCCAGAGACCAGTGACGGTGGTCGGGGTTCGTGGGAATCAACTCATTTACTCTGGCCCCTAGCTGCTGGTGGTGGTAGTGGCTGTAGTACAAGGTGTCACAACGCCAGCCTCCGCTAGCACGAGTTCCGTGTGTGAACTCCGTCAAACTGTGTTACACTGTGCAAACCGTACAACCGCGGGAGGCGAACTGTTTTAATTTACTTGCCGTCTATTTTTGGCATTTAGCTACAGCTGTTTCACACCATGCGCCAATGCAACCAATGGCGCTGCTACTGGTTTATATGTCGGATTTACTATTCCGCTGCAGGATTACTATTTGAAGTGGAGCGGGCCACAAGTACGTAGCTGGGAACGGGCCGTCTGCAGTCGGTGTCTGTTCCACCACCGGGACTAATTAGTGCAGAATGTTTCACGTGTTTATTGAGCCTGAGTTTACTTGACCCAACAGTGACCTGGAAAAAAAAGAGAGGAAACAACAAAATTTGGTATCCATGCGGGAATTTGCAGTTTATGGAGCAATTAAAACAATTTAACGAGTCAAGAATTGAGATTGCAAGAGTTACTCAACCAAACACATTATCCTGAACCGCACTCAAGACTGCTTACCAAGCTGCTCCTTGACGCTAAGTCGAGAGGAAATTTTTAATTATCAAAAGATCACTTCCTCTTTGCGGAGACTTATTCGCGTTGCCTCGAAACTGTCCGTTTTTCGTTGGTTTGGAAGTGAAGTCGTGCGGAAAGGAAAACTTTCCCCATAAAAGTGCGCCTGCAGTGTTCCAGTGTTGTCTCTACAGGTGTGTGTGTGTGTGTGTATGTATCCTTACCTGGGAGAGGCGGGTTCTGCCTTGTGGCTATGAACGTGTCTGCTGTCTAGCGGTGACTGTTAACTTTGGGTGTGATGAGCTCGGGTTTTTTTCTCTTTTCCTTGGCCTTCCTGTGTCGTTTCCTTAACTTCTTCGGTGGGATAAAAGTTTTACTTCGGAGTAACGCCCAGAATTGATCCAACCGGAGGAAGGAGATCGACGCGGGTGAAACTTCGAGCAAATTAAACGGCTAATATTATGCCACACAAAGGTGAAACAACAGGTCATATTGTGTCTGTGTCGGAAGGCTTTTTCCTCGCCACGAAAGGGATGAAGTACATAGGTATGAATTTGGAAATTGGGAATCATTGAATAGACCGAATTATTCTTATAATCCAACTTACATTTACATGGAGGCGATATATCCCATAGAAGGCAAAGCTTCAGTGATTCTTATGGTATGGTCCATATAAGGCTTGCCTAAACTCTTAGCATAATAAAATAAAGCCGCAAGAATCTCAACTAATTTTTGAAAAAAATGACGCAAAAAATACTACGTTGAGGAGGGTGGAAGCTAGAAATGTTAGGTCCATTGAAGGTGAAGATAGAGAATTCCACTGTGTAGTGGTTCTCAGATTTTCGTTAAAATTTGTGATTTTGTTCCTTATCACAAAATATTTTACCCGTATTTTCTTATTTTTGACCATTTCCTTTCAAGGGTGGTCCGAAAAATGAACTCTTTCCCCTTTTTTTTCCAAAAAGACTGGTTTAAAAAAATTATTACTTTTGAACTGCTGGACCGATTTAGATGATCGATATATCAAATTGAAGCCAATGAGTTTTTTTTGAATTGATAAAAAAATGAATTTTGTTTCCGTAAATATTGAATGTATTTATTTTTTATAGTTTACATGGTCTCGACATATTAAATTTAGGTCAATGAGCTAGTCTTCTTCGAAAAAGTATTACACTTGCAAAAAATTGGGTTCTAGTCGCATAGATCTAGTCTCGTCGTATAGAAATGTTGATCGGATGGGAATATAGGAATATAATACGAAAACTTAAAACATGTTAATTTTGTTAACTTGAAAAAAAAAATTTCGGACCATCAATTAACTTTGAAAAATCATAACTTAAAAAAGAAGAACATCACATCTATGTTATGTAAAAATCCTCCAAATCCTCAGTGATTCAAGGAAAAAAATTAAAAATATATACTGCCCTAGGTCCCGATATCAAGTAATCTATAAAAAAACAAACACAATCAATAATAACGTAGTACCGGTTAGAGCACAGGGTTTCGCAACGCTCGCTAGGAGATAATACTATGATGATTATATGATGACAAAAGTTAAACTACTGATGAAATGAGACGCCACCCTACAACCCTGAACACTGACAAGCAGGAAAACCTCAATAAAATCGTGACAAAGACAGCGCCAGTCGATACAGTAACCAAAAGTGAATTTAACGCTCCACCTGTTCCAAGGTTCGGGAAAGTCAAACTCTCGCCTGTTCGTCCGTTCGGTTCCTGCAGGTTTCGGTGAGGGTGTTGCGAGAAATTATTCACGGTTCCACGGTTGTCATCGCAATAATAATGCGTTGCGATGGAGAGGCCACCAAACAGTCGCTGACATGTGCTTCATTTTCTCACACGCGCACGCCCGGAAAGTTTTTCCTTTCCGGAGCCGAGGAACCGGTCCAGGGTCACGGAACGCCAATAAACTGTTTAACTTTTTATGCACTCTCATATCGGGTTTCATTTTCCAGTGATGCGTGTGTTTTTTTCTATTATTTCGCCTCCCTCGCCGCCACCCCCTCCAGGACGAGACAAGCGAACGAACGAAGGTTATTCGGGGGATGTTGTTCCGAAGGGCGTTCGGAGTCCGGGGAAAAAAACCCCGGTCGATGATAATACTAATTAAAGTATTTCGAGCACGCCGTAGTTATTATTGAGTTTGTTGGATTGGAAATGGGGCGTGACAATTTAGGTTTTGCTATTGGTGTTGGAATGGTTTCTTGGACATTTCAGCATCAAAAGAACTAATAACGGTGCTTCTACATACGGACCATTGTTGGAATGTTCCCATTCATTTTTTCTCATCTCTAATCAATAGTCCCGCTGGAATGGCAAAGTCCCACTCGATGCCACCTGCAGAAAGTCGAATAGTGCCGACGGCGGCTTATTGCCATTCATATTCGCGTCACCACCTGCCGGACCAATTTCACTTCTTATTATGTAACGAGAACCTCTCAGCGGCACTTTTCCATTCAGTCGCCATGCAATTGAATACTGTTGCAAACCACATTTCCAAAGCGTTTCCGAGAATTCACTCACTCAATTCGCGCGCCCACACACAAAGCATGTCTGGTGCGCTTTCATTCCGTAATTACGGCGTTATTCGGATTTGTAAAAAGATTACCTCTAAACGCATTAGAGAACGAAGAGGGCTCTTGACACACAATGCAGCACGACAATGTGGCAGTGGGTGGGGCCGAGATGAAATTGAGTAGCGAGCCCCGTTAAGCAGAAACCCTGGGGGCGGGGCACCACTGTCGCTAATGAATAGCTGAGAACCTATTTAATAAGCCATGGGGCTCCATCTTCCTGCGCTGAATGCATCCCTGGTGTGGAAAGCGTTTTATTTACTGGGATTTCCCTTTCGCAACGAGGGCTTTCATTATCGTCATTTTCACTAATTATTATGATTATTTCATCCTACAGCCTGTACGAGTTGACTCCATCTGCCGCCAACGTTATCCCGTGTTCTCATATATCATGCCGTCATGTCGAAAGAAAAATCCTGTGGAGAACCATTCGTCGCAGCCTTGCTGCGAATGAACACAACTCGTACAACACTCATCCGGTTGGATATGAGTCATAGTTTCACTTATTACGGAAGCTAAAATTGTGGCTTTTGAGTTAGTCTGGAGCGCATCCCTTTGCATCCCAGTTCTCACTAGCAGCCGAAGAAGGACACAATAGCAGAATTAACAGCGTAAATAGTGGCCTCTTTGGGCAGAGGCGACTATCCGCATTCTCCCATTTTTTGTGTTGACTGAAGTTGATATTCACCAGACGCGATATGAAGTATTGCAAAATAAGGAGAATGTTTATAAATTTACAAAACACCTTGAAGTTCTCAAAAATGATGAAAATGCATTCGTAGAATATTTCAAAACTTAAAAGTTGAAGCATAGCTATACATAATTCAAAGTAATTAATATTTTATATTTTTCTGACAATTTACGGATTCCGTCGCGAAAGAATCGTTCATCTTCTGAAGCCAAGAATTAATTTATCCAATTTATTCCCTATTCTGGAGTAATGCGTATTCCTCACACAGTTTTCTGCATGGATTGAAACATCCTGTGACTTTGAGTCGTTCAGAAATGGTTTGTCGAGCTACTCCCCATGTTGACAAATGTCGACACTTCACGATTCGGCAAAAATCAGCAATCGTCGTCAACTAACGGAAACGGAACGAATTCAGGTACACACCCAATATAACTTTTTGACATAGGACTATGTGTTTGATTTCTATATAGGGGGTCACCCTACGAATAACATAACGATTCATTAGGAGATTTCAAGCGCATATTACTCAAAATCGATATTGCGAAAAATTTTGTGTTATATGCCATTAGTCAGGAAATTTATCCAGCATTTTTTTCGTGAATAGATGCGCATTATGAGTTATTCTCCACTTTCGGCATTTATAAGTTGGCAGAATCAATGGAGGGATGATCTAGAAAGCTGGTTATACTCTATTATCCCGAAAGTTCAATCAATTCGGGCTCAACTCACGTCTTTATCGTGTAGGTCTTGCTTGCTCGAGCATGTTGTTTGGTTATGTAAAAAAAATGCAATTATTGAATTTAATTGTTTGCTGATTTATAAGTTCGAAAGGGTATACTCACGCATATCAGATTATGAAAGCTTGAGTAGTTGCGATCCGCTCAGCAGTTTTCTTGTGTTTCGCGTTCCGTCTGTTACGGATGGATTACGAAATGACCCATGTTTTGTACACTTGATTGTTAATTTCTTGGTCTGCTAAGAATCTAACAACATTCTTCGCCGATTGCCCGAAGTAACCAGACGAAGGAAAGTCGCGTCTAAGTTTCGTTATCGGTTACCGCGTGATTGTTGTTTTTTTTTCCGCTGAAGAGTTCATTTCGCTATGTGGATAGTGAGTGGAGTACCCTGAATGAAAGCTTATAGAGGCTTTCATCATCGGAAAACCAAGGATTGGTTTTTATTTTGTCGCTGCTTCGCCGACATTGGAGTTTTCGCCGAATCATCGTGCCAACAGTACCAGTGCGGGTAAGCTTTTACCGACGACTGTGTGTAGTGGTGTCGTAAGCACATTCTCACCACCAACGAGCTTTCAGCGCGCTCCCGTTCATCTGCACTGGAGTGCGTTCATAGGTGAATAAGATTAAATATACTCAGAGAAAATATTTATTAATTATAAGTTTTTTTTTTGTTTTTGTGAATTATTTTATTGTGAAATATTGTTTAAAAAACAAAAAAATACTTAGAATATAAGTGCAAATTTTAAAATGGCAGAGAGTGGGGGACCTTCGGATATGGAGGTCTCTGACTCCAGTTCCCTCCTAAGTGATAAAAAAAAGTCACTCAAACGCGTACCAAATACGGAAGATACTTCTTCTGGGGACGAGTCAGCTAACCCTACCAAGCCTCCCTCCAAAAAACTAGCAAATCTCCCATCTGCCCTTAACGATCCCACTTTACCTTCAACCTCGTCTTCTCCCTCTGTTCTCCTCGCTCCTTCTCAATCTTCACCTTCCCACCCTACTGTCCCTGATCCCTCTCAATCCCCGTCCTCGCCTTCCTCCCCTGTTATTCCCACCCCGCGTGTGAAGGTCTATCCAGAAGATGCGCCCGGAATCGGTCCCTGGGTTGTTTTCTTCAGGCCTAAGCCTAATGGAAAAGCGTTGAGAGTCATGCAGATTGCGAAAGATCTGGCAAGGTATACCTCCGTTTCGGGAATTTCGAAGGTTAGACCAAACAAATTACGAGTTGTCGTGACTGACCGGAAAGACGCAAACAAGATTGTTGTCGATCAGCATTTTACAATTGAGTATCGGGTTTACATTCCCTCTCACATAGTCGAAATTGAAGGTGTGATAACCGAAACGGGCTTGACGTGCGAATACATTACGAGTGAAGGTACTGGCCGTTTTAAAAAACTGCCCTCGACGACTGTTAAGATCTTGGGTTGCCGCCAGCTCGGAACAGTCTCCCTAAAGTGCAAGTCAGTTGGTCACACGGCTGCTTATTGTGCCAATAAAGAACGATGTGCCAATAAAGAACGATGTGCCAATAAAGAACGATGTGCCACTTGCGGAGAACAACATGAGGGGAAATCCTGCAGTGTGACTGAGCATAAGTGTCCATATTGCGGTGGATCCCCACACGTGCTCTCAGCTTGTGAAACATACAAGACTCGCTGGGAGAAACAGAAGCGCTCTTTGAGGGAACGCTCTAAACGCACTTTCGCAGAAATTTTGAAGGGCGCTTCTCCACTGGCTCAAGAACAACAACCAATCAATACACACAATGTCTTCGCTACGTTGCCAGTTGAAGAAATGGAAGCGGATACAGCTAACGGGGGCACGCCGTTCATTTCTCAAGGGAATCCCCGGCGCAAAAATGTGACCACTCCCAAAGTTCAAGGACAAGTCCCTCCGGTGATACCCCCTGTTAGCTTGCCCAAAAAATCGAGTGCAGCGGATAAGCAAAATCAGGTCCCTACTGGCCTCCGTGGTAATAGTTCACCTTCGAACAACCCAGCACTCGAGGGGACATCAAAAACCCCAACTGTCACTGTTTTTCCGTCCAGTTCAACTTCCCAATCGGGATTTATAAAGTTGTCTGACCTTGTGGATCAAATCTTAACGTGTTTTAATGTTTCCGACTCCATCAGAACCATTGTCACCGCAATGCTTCCAGTACTAAAGACAATTTTGCAGCAGTTGATGCAAACATGGCCCCTCCTTGCAATGATTATCTCTCTTGATGTCTAATTTAAATAGAGAGGTTGGAGATATCACTGTTTTACAGTGGAATTGTCGTAGTCTTATCCCTAAATTGGATACATTCAAATTTCTAATTCATAAACTCAATTGTGATGTTTTTGCGCTGTCCGAAACCTGGCTCTCTTCTCAAAATGATCTCTCTTTCCACGATTTTAATATAATACGCTTGGACCGCGATGACAGATACGGAGGGGTACTATTGGGGATCAATAAGTGTCACTCATTTTTTCGAATTGACCTTCCACCTATTGGAGGGATCGAAGCTGTTGCTTGTCATGCAAACATCAGAGGCAAAGACCTCTGTATAGTCAGCTTGTATTGGCCTCCGAGAGCTGCGGTTAGCCGCAAGCAACTTGTTGACATGTGCTCACTCCTTCCTGAGCCACGATTAATCTTGGGAGACTTCAACTCTCACGGAACTGCCTGGGGGGAACAGTACGACGACAATCGTTCATCGTTGATATATGACCTTTGTAACAGCTTCAATATGACCGTTTTGAACACTGGGGAAACAACACGTGTACCTAAACCTCCTGCTAACCCAAGTGCTCTTGACCTCTCGCTTTGCTCGAATTCACTATCGTTAGATTGCGAGTGGAATGTAATCCAGAACCCCAACGGTAGTGATCACTTGCCAATCAAAATTTCCATCACCATTGGGTCGAATTCTTCTGAATCTATAAACATGGCATATGACCTCACAAGACACATTGACTGGAAAAAATATGCGGACGCGATTACTCTAGCCATCAATTCCAGAGATGGTTTATCTCCATTGGAGGAGTATAACTTCCTTTCTCGTTTAATCTATGACAGCGCGGTTCGCGCTCAAACGAAACCCATCCCAGGTTCCACTCTTCGCCGAAGGCCTCCCAATCCATGGTGGGATAGCCAATGTTCCAAGCTTTATCAGGATAAATCGAACGCATTCAAAGCATTTCGGAAACGTGGAACCATTGAAAATTTTCAGTCGTATTTGGACCTTGAAAATCAATTTAAAAACTTGATCAAAGGAAAAAAACGTGCTTATTGGCGAAATTTCGTGGAAGGTTTGTCACGAGAAACGTCAATGAAAAAATTATGGAAAGTGGCTCGAAACATGAGAAATCGCTCTTCAACGAATGAAAGCGAAGAATATTCACATCGATGGATTTTTAATTTTGCACGGAAGGTTTGTCCCGATTCCGCTCCCGTGCAAAAAATTGTTCGAGTTATACCACAAGATAGGTGCGATCTTGATTCCGGGTTTTCGATGGTAGAATTCTCTCTTGCTCTCCTTTCTTGTAACAATTCGGCTCCGGGAACGGATAGAATTAAGTTCAACTTGTTGAAAAACCTCCCTGATGTGGCGAAACATCGCTTGTTGAATTTATTCAATCGGTTTCTGGAACATAATATTGTTCCGGATGATTGGAGACAAGTACGAGTTATAGCTATTCAAAAACCCGGAAAACCCGCGTCCGACTTCAATTCGTACCGCCCAATAGCAATGCTGTCTTGTATACGGAAATTGTTGGAGAAAATGATCTTGTTTCGCCTTGATCGATGGGTTGAAACGAATGGCCTACTCTCAGATACACAATATGGGTTCCGCAGGGGCAAGGGGACGAATGATTGTCTTGCGTTGCTTTCTTCAGAAATTCAAATGGCTTACGCCGAAAAAAAAACAAATGGCTTCAGTATTCTTGGACATAAAGGGGGCCTTTGAATCTGTTTTAATAGAGGTTTTGTCAGACAAATTACACTCTCGGGGTCTGCCGCCTCTATTGAATAATATGTTATATAACTTGCTTTGTGAGAAACATTTGAACTTTTCTCACGGAGATTCGGCAGTAAGTCGGGTCTCTTACATGG
Organism: Toxorhynchites rutilus septentrionalis; assembly: GCF_029784135.1. NCBI lineage: Eukaryota > Metazoa > Arthropoda > Insecta > Diptera > Culicidae > Toxorhynchites > Toxorhynchites rutilus. Next base: position 33,483,344 of record NC_073744.1, on the reverse strand, counting down.
GCCTCCCCCAGGGCTCATGTTTAAGCCCCCTTTTGTACAACTTCTACGTAAGCGACAATGACAATTGCCTTACACAAAATTGCAGCCTAAGACAACTTGCAGATGATGGAGTGGTGTCTGTCGTAGGATCAAACGAATCCGACCTGCAAGAACCCTTACAAGATACATTGAACAATTTTTCAACCTGGGCCATTGGGCTAGGGATCGAATTCTTCACGGAGAAAACAGAGATGGTGGTTTTTTCTAGGAAGCATAAACCAGCAAAACCAAAGCTTCAACTTTTGGGTAAACCGATCACTCATGCTATGTCATTCAAGTATCTTGGGGTCTGGTTCGACTCCAAATGCACTTGGGGGGCCCATATTAGGTATCTGAGTAAAAAATGCCAACAAAGAATAAACTTTCTCCGTACAATTACCGGCACATGGTGGGGAGCCCATCCAGAAGATCTTATAATGTTGTATCGAACAACTATTCTCTCAGTGATGGAGTATGGCAGTTTCTGTTTTCAATCAGCTGCCAAAACACACCTTATTAAACTCGAGCGAATTCAGTATCTTTGTCTCCGTATTGCGTTGTGATGTATGCCCTCAACGCATACCATGAGTCTCGAGGTTTTGGCAGGCGTACTCCCACTAAAAGATCGCTTCAAATTATTATCTCTTCGGTTCCTCATCCGGTGTAAGGTTATGAACCCATTGGTGATCGGAAATTTTGAACAGCTGATCGAGCTAAATTTTCAATCTGGGTTCATGAGTCCATATCATGAATTCATCTCCATGCAGGTTGATCCTTCTTCGTATATTCCCAACCGTGTTTGTTTTCCTGACTACATCAATTCCTCTGTGCATTTTGATCTGTCCATGAAGCAGGATATCCATGGAACATCAGATTATCTTCGATCGAGGATCGTTCCAACGATCTTCGATGCAAAGTATGGGGATATCAATTGTGATAATATGTACTTTACTGATGGGTCCTCTATGAATGATTCCACAGGATTTGGAGTGTTCAACGAACTTTTTAGCACCTCCCACAGTCTTCAGAATCCTTGCTCAGTGTATATTGCTGAATTGGCAGCGATACACTGGGCGCTGGACAGCGTCGCTTCACGACCTGTTGAACACTATTACATTGTAACGGATAGTCTTAGCTCTGTCGAAGCTATCCGTGCTTTATCCAGACGCTGTTATGTCATTACCTTTGTCTGGGTCCCTTCACATTGCTCAATTCCGGGTAATGAGAGGGCTGACTCATTAGCAAAGGTAGGTGCAATTGAAGGCGATATTTATCAGCGTCAAATCGCCTTCAATGAATTTTATTCTTTAGTCCGCAAAAATACCATCGCTAACTGGCAACGCAAATGGAACGAAGATGAATTGGGCCGGTGGCTCCACTCGATTATCCCTAAGGTTAGCCTCAAACCATGGTTCAAAAGTCTGGACTTGAGTCAGGACTTTATTCGCACCTTCTCCCGACTCATGTCCAATCACTGTTCGTTAGATGCGCTACTCTTTCGTATTAATCTTGCCGACAACAATCTTTATGTTTGTGGCCAAGGTTACCACGACATCGAGCACGTTGTTTGGTCGTGCGAGCTGTATCTTGTCGCCAGATCGAATTTAGAAGACACCCTTCGGGCCCGAGGAAGGCAGCCCATGGTGCCGGTGAGAGACGTGTTGGCTCGGTTAGACCTTGATTACATGTCCCAAATATATGTATTCCTTAAAGCTATCGATCTTCGTGTGTGATTGTCCTTATACCCTTAGTTTTTCCTTTTCCTTTTCCTTTTCCTTTTCCTTTGTGAGAGATCGGATCCCTTCTTAAGAATAAGATGAAATGTAAATACATATTAGATATAAGATAGGTTTAAGAATTGAGTGTGATGAGTGTTATTGAGTGTGTGAGTGTGATCATTGTCAATATATCCTCATATCCCCTCCTTTTCCTGAAGAAAATATGTCACCCTTCTAAACTCGAGTCGACCGCGAGTAATCGGTTTCCTATATTATTTACATTAGAATTAAGGAAAAATGTATATATACTAGTAACAATACAGTAAGGAGTTCGGCTCCTTTAAACCTATGTAACTGAGCCTGTAAAAATAAACGATTTAAATAAAAAAAAAGAATCTAACAAGGCCTACCGATGGCTCGCCTTCGTCTCATCCACACCGAAGGAAACGATCTCATTCGCGGAATCCGAACAAATGTAGCGTACAAGTTTGCCCCAATACGTGCGGTCCGTAATGTGTTAATATTATGTTCCCCACATATGTCTTCCTTAGAAGCCCGTTCACTTTCTCGAATGCACTTGCCTATTCTCCTTTCCCTTTCCTCTACATAAGTATAACTTAGCACCCAATGAAATCAGTTCACTACAGCAGCTACACGAACTTCCCAAGAGAGCACTCATGGCCATCGGATACTCAATATACATCACCTAGCTAGAAAGTTATTACAACCCCCTACAAACAATGTTTCGGACAACGTGACAACGAAGGAGGAAATGCTATTTTTATTCACTATACATTTCTGTAGTCATAGATTTATTTGACTTGGGTTTATATTTATGTAAATTTTAACTATTTAGACTTGTGCTTAAAAATTATAAATGACGGCTCTGTTCACTACGGAACGGGTGATTTCCGATCGCGACTCCTTGCACGCGATGGGACGGTGAAGAAATCCCGGCGGTGGGTCAGCGACACAGGCTGAATCAAATCCTGGATGATGCTGGGAATTTCCTCAGTTGGGAGCAGTAGAACTACTGCATCGGTAACCAGTGGACTGTAGAAAACTTTACTGTTTACTCTTTAGTCTTAAAAAAGACCTTTGTGGCGAGAAAGGCCTGACAAGTTACACAATAGAAACAAGTGTGACAATTCAACTATTCTATATTTCGATGTTCACTTTACAGAGTTTGGATGTGGAATAAAATTCTTCACGATAGCGCTCCTCTATTTATATCAATTTGTGTTGGAGAGATTCATCTCGTCGATGATCGGAAGTGATGTCTGTGGTGGGGAGATGGAACAGCCGGTAGTTGGTTGGTTCGCTCCACCTATATTGCGTTGTACGCAACAGGCTCCTTGTCTTCTCCTGCATAATTGAATAAACAGATGAAAAGGGTAGTAATGACATGAATGGTATTTTTGTATACATTTTTGAACAGAATGTGGTTGTGTGGTGTGGAATGTGGATTCTTCCACGTTATATCATTGCACCCGTAAACGATACAAGTTCATACAGGAAACAATTGTTTTCAGGGCTTTCATTTGATGTGCCAAAATGTCAAGATTCCTTCCATCCGTGCCCTTAGGCCCAGACTCATCAACTTTTTTATTTAAATTTGAAAATATTTTAAAATACACTCGAAAAAAATTTAGAGGAACAGAGTGCGAAGTCGAAAATTTAAAAGTCATAAAATGGCATAAAAAAAGTTTCCCCCGAGAAAATAACTCAAATCGACGCCATTCACCGTTGAGTTTTCTTTAGTTTCCCTGCTTTGCGATGGGACACTTTGTCTTTTCGGTTGCGCATGGCTATTTTGTGCTTTTAGTTGCATGTCGAAACGTGTTGCTGTTAGAAATCATGTCATGCAAAAACAAAAACAAAAAGAAAAACTTAGAGCATTTGATGAGAGGAGGGGAATGATTTCAGAAGTGGATAATTGAGACGCAAATATGCTTTTTTCGCACTGAAATGCATATAAACCATCGAAAAAAAATAAATGGACGATAACTTCGTCAAATATGCTTCTTTTCATACACCGCACCAAAAAAAACGCACAAAAAAAAATTCGCGCAAAAAAAACCGCACAAAAACAGGTTTTACTGTATTCCCTTTGCATTGACATCTTAGGACTAAATTTTAGAATTTGTTTTCCGAAAATCCACCAATAATAAAACACAAAAATTATTATTTATTATATTTGTACAACGCCTGTACCCGAATTCGAAAGACCGCTCTTTTACCTCATGGTTTACCAGCGGTCAACACTCTATATTAGGGTACCAATGAATGTATGGGAAAAATCGTCCCTCAAATTTTAAAAAGTTACGAGAAAAATTTATTTGTCAAAAAATATTTTTTTTAATAATAGTGATGGTCCCACCTCATTCCCCTACAGAGGTTTGAGCTGGACGAGTTATCTTAGAGATAATTAAATGTTAGAATTTTCCTTTATAGCATCAAACAGAACCAGTAAGAAAGATAATAAAAAAAATAAAAGAACGGACTGGTTTTGTCACAGACATAGAAATTTTACCAAATGAACATTTTGAGGCATTGCGTGAGCGCATTTCATCCATGGCATGTCAAGAAAATTTCCAACCCGAAAAAATCCTTGACCGATAGGGAATTGAACCCAATACCTATATCCGTATCAGCCGTGAATTTACAAGAGTCTTCCCGCTTTACTAGATTCTCGATAACAGTCTGCTGATGCGATCGTTATCAAGCTCAGACAGCTGAGCAAACCCGAGCCTAATTCTAGCCAACACTTCAGGCCCTTCATAATCGGGGTACAAACATGTATACTGGAACTCGCAATCAGATCTACCACAACCCAGAAAAATCTCGTTATAACCATCTACTTAACAGTTTACGAGTATTCCGGTTGGGCTATACCCAGCATCATCCCAGCTTCTTTATTAGACCCTTCAAATGAGTTTTACTGATGCTTTAGGTTCTACATAATTTAGGGACAAACGTGTTTATCGGAATCTGCAATCAGATCTGCCACAACCTTGAAAAATCTCATTGTAACCTTCTACAACACAGAAGAGTTTACGAGTATTCAGGTTTGGCTATTCCTAGCTTCATTCCAATTTTCACATTGGACCCTTCTAAATGAAGTTCATTAGTCTTGGAAGTTTATTTTCTTTTGCATTTGTTCAATCTCAATTTTCTATGCCTGCCAACGCGCGAGATGCTCAAACTTTTGTAGACTTCACAATATTTTCAAATTAAATAATAATTAAAAAAAACTAAAAGTAAACTAAATGCCATCATTATTTTAGTCAGAAATAAAAACAAAAACACGTGCACAAATACAAAAGTTGTAACCATATATTGTTACAATTAGAACCTCACATAAAAAAGGAAAATTTGATTCTCACTATTTGGTTTACGGGAGGGGTGGTCAAAGGAGAAAAAACAAAGTTCGACGACAGCAAAATGTGGGAATCCCAAACCAACGGGAAAACCCTATTAAATTTTGAATCCCCGTCATAATGGGTGGTTGGGTGGAAATAACCACTAGGTGGCTACGATGAGCAGGACTGGATGACAGGTTGGAATGGTAGGAAAGTGGAATGGTTGGACCGGAAGAATTCGGGAAGAAGGAAAGGAGGAGATTCGAGAAAGTAATTGAAAAGGAATTGAGGTCTCTTGGGTTTCGACCGCGGAATCGTGCACATCGATCAAGTTGGATCAAAGTGATTCTCACCAGTTTTCTGTATAGTGAATATCACGTTGCGGATCATTACAGTGAGCAGAGAAACCGGCTGAAATAGCCCTGGTCGCTGGCCATAGTAAGGTCAGCTAAATATCAAGGACCAGCCAGAAGAGTGTGCCTGTCTCGCCCTCACCAGCCTCGTGCTGGTACGGATCACCGTAAAGGAGCTACGCAGGCCAGTTGTCACGAGTTGCTCGTCACGCTCCACTCGTTCATCGTCAAGGACAACACGGAGGTTGCGACCTTCCACCGAAGCCAAGATCCTGGAGAAATAACTACGTCATACCAGACGCCCGTTCGCCGTTGCCGACCGCCATCTCGCCGATACCATTTCCGTCCACGTCGTAGCCGATCATCACCCGTCAGTACCCGCCGCCAACCCGAGATATCAACCAGTAACCGGAGAAGGATCCGTGAGTCAATAAATATTGTTCATTAACCTGAAAATTAATTCTTTTCGCTAACCCAAATCCGAAAGCTTTCCCACACAACTCACACGACGACCCTGAGACCCGAGGACCCAAAAGAGGCCTTTCGCGCCCACCCCTGTACGGTCATAGATAAGGCCGAGGGGCTTTGATTGCGTTCCCTTCCGGAACCAGCAGATTATATCCTCGGGGGCTGAGAGCAGCCGCACCAGACTAAATCGTTACAAAGTAAGATTCTATCCGTCATCACTTCGTCAATTTATAACACTGACTATCGAACAGGTCACAATTCCAAATCATTCTTTAAAAACTCCTTACAAACATTTCGGAATATTCTGAGGTTTGTTGTTATTTTTGCTTCACGGGGCAGTGTATTATACAATCAGTACCCTTTATAAAAAAAATTGAGTTTTGGGTGCAAGACATCCGGAAGTTCATAGTTCTGAGGTCACTTGCTTGTCTAGTATTGTATTGGTGTATATCTCTTCCATATGTTTTTCGGCACTTGGTTGATTTCTTGTCTGAAAAGTCAATTTTTGACAAAAAACAATTTATTAGATAACTGTAAATCTCGTCTTGACATGCAATTTTAAGACATTTGGCATCAAAATTTCCCCGATTTCCTTTACTCCCCCCCTTGGGTGAATCTTCGATTTTCAAAAAACTCAAACATTGACCGCTTTGCGCCAATCTCCCTTAAGTCCGATTGAGCTGATATTTGGCATAGGATGTTTTAAGGTGGTAAACATTTTTTATGGGGTAACTTTTTGAAATAAGAGATGACCATTTTCATTTGCACTCTAATATAGAGATTACGTACACGTTCATAATTTTTTTTTCTTGCGTATTTATATGCATTAGATACTCAATTAACAACTTTGCGTGAGTAAATATTCTTCAAGTTCCAGCAACGCACCCGAATATCTGCCTTAATTATTAACCGGCTTCAGGATCATCGGAGCGTTCGCTCGTAGCTCGAGCCATCATCTTCAATGGGAAGAAGGATCAACCTAACCTTCTCGCCCTTCCGTTTTCGCGTATGCATAAAATCCACTGCTCACATGCACCCGAGTATGTGGCGCTGGTGTGTATACACTTCATTATTAACATAGAAATAATCAACGAAAGCGTCCGTTCGGGCTTCGCTCGCTTCCCGAGCGGGATGGCTTCATATTCGCAAGACCCACCGGCTTTGGAGCTGGTGCACCGTCAAACCGTTAGAATCCGGTGAATATTACCATGACAAGCTACGATTAAATGAAGGCGCGCTGCAAGCGTTCTTCACGGAGAGGCCATTGCTATTGCTTCCGTGCGACTTCTCATTAGCGTTGCGTCGTCAGCATCCGAAAATGGGTTGATGAGCGATGATTTCTAATGACTCGATGGGGAACCAAAACTGCATGGTATCGCGTACGATCTTCGATGTGTCTGTTTGGAAAGTTCGATTAATGGATAAAAGGTGCGGCTGCTCAGCTCATCAACTTTACACAACAAGGGTTTTACGATAACCAATTGTTATAATCCAATTTCAAATCGAGCGGCAGATTGCTTTCGAAAAGCAATTTCGTCCTCGCAACTAATGCAGTTCGTTTGATGCTTGCTTGGAACGTATCCCGGGAAAACTAATTGCATTCGTCGCAAAACTCATTAGACTGCTCGGCGAAGCGTGCTGTTTTGGATGTGTTCTCCTTGCTCGAAAATTATAAAAGATTTCAATCTATTTCCATTTTCTAACTTGCACAACATTCTTCTTTTTTTTCTCTTGGGCCGAAGGCGCCGGTGGGTTCGAACATTCCGGCGCCTCACGACGTATGTATCAAACAAAATTTTACTCCGACAGCAGCAGTTGGCAGCGAAAAACGCCGCGCGCGATGCATACGATCGCGAGTGATATAAGTTTTTTTCCCCCGAGCTGGATGATGGGAAAAGGAGATGTGAACTTTTTTTCCGGCTGCACTTTTCCGTACCGTGTGATTCACGTATCTACGCATGGGAAAAGTTTTGCCACTTTGAACGGCGGCATGTGTCGGAGTCTTGTCAAGATTTGCTAGAAAACTTGCCGGTGCAGGGATAGATGGGAAAAATAAAGTGCCATGATTCGGGTCTTTAGATTCTTTTATGTTTTTTTTTTCCTCCAAAAGCGAACATAGGAATAGGGCGCACAAGTTTATATGAGCATGCTAAGTTAGATTAGTTGGAAGTTGTTCCCAAACAACGCACCTGTTGGCAGGGAATTGAATCCGATTAGATAGGAAGCATTCCCATGAGTTGTGAGTACAATTTGCAATTTATAATGATGCCATGTAGATTCTCACTTTTGTAACATGAGACAAAAATAATAGTTAGCATCGGACGGAAGATCTACGAGGCTTCGTTCCGTGTCCTGAGTGCTGTCCACAAGATGATAAGTTAAATAATAATATGGGACAATGGGGGGAAAAGAACAGCTTCATTGTTCTCCGGATGTCGTCCGATGAAACTATCTGCCAGAATGCTGCTAATAGCACAGCATAACCGTCCGGAAGTGTAGAAGACGATGTTGTCATGTTGTGTTCACGAGCTCATTTGTCTTGCCCACAAAAGCAGGGGGTGAGATCATGTGCGCTGCTCATGGTGTCTCGTGCGTCGCAATTATGATGTTGCAATGGATAAGCACATGCAGTTCTAGTTCTGTCTCTATGGCCGCAAAGAAAATAGAAACCATCAGCCAGGGGACCGCAGCACCGCACTTGATGATTCCCACCGAGAGAAGGTAATAATTTCCATAAATAGTGTCACTCCTCACCATTATGACAAGATGTTGTCGTAGGTGGTTGTTGTGATCGTTTGCAAGGAAAAACTAATCAATAGCACAGCACTTGCACGAGTCCTCGGCACCGGATAATAGGAGGCTGCCATACGATGGCCGTATAACGATTACTCCGGAGGGCACACCGTAAATGAGACAAATTGGCAAACAGCTACTAATTGGCAACACCCATGGCTTTTCCAGGCCCACTCTACCGTTGCCTGCATAGTTGTTTGTGTACTAAATTTTCCAGTATCCTTTTATAGCGATTAGTGATTAATTACGAGAATAAAGTTCTACAATATTTAGTTATGCCGTTTGTCGTAGTAATCATAAGGCGCTTTGTCTGGGGAGTAAGCTGGAATAGCGCCGATTAGAAACAAAATTTCTCTAGGAAAGTTTAAATTCTCAAAAAAAAATATGTTTGAATAGCCCTTACCATTTCCAACAAGTTATTCACACATTGGATGATGGGTACTTTTACAGGAAAAAAAAAAAGCTTTTTATCAACAACTTTTTTATGTTTTCTTTGGAAGAATTACAACTTATTTTAATTTTGTTTAATTTTTATAAATTCATAAAATTTATAATTTTTTTTAAATTTTTATAAAAAATATTAAAAATTGTAAAAAATTGCGCTGAAAAAAAAACGTTTTTTTGTAAATTGAAATTAATTTTTCTCAAAACTGTATTTTTTTTTTATTTTCAAAAACTTATATGAATAACGATACAATTTCCAACAAGTCATAAACATCGGAAAAAGGGCACTTTTACAGGGAGAAGGTTTTTCTAAAAACAACTTTTCCATGTTTTCTTTGAAAAAATTACAATTTATCCCAATTTGGTTCAATGTCAAGATAGCGATATAGAGTGTGTTCGATAAAGTTTAAGATCTTATTAAAACATGAACTTTTTCGAGGAAATCAACTTTCAATCATTTATAGTGTCTGGAATAATAGGCATTTTTGTATGGAGACTCTCGTTTTACTCGTCAAATTTGTGTGTGTAAATTCTCGCGTTTGACATGTTCTTGACAATTTATATCTAAAAACGTAACGAGTTGAACATTAATATTAATTTTTCAAAGGAAACATGAAAGTGTTGTTGTTAGAGAAGCTTTTTCCCTGTAAAAGTGCCCATCTTCCGATGTATAGGTGACTTGTTAAAAATTGTGAGAGCTTTCATATATATATTTTTTTTTCAGAAATAAAAAAAAACATATTTTTGGGAAAAATGAATTCAATTTCAAAATATTTTTTTCCAAAGATTTTTTATTATTTTTTTAAATTTTCTTTGATTTTTTTGTAAAGAAAACATACATAATATCCTACATTTTGTTCTGTAACCAATATTTTGTAGGTCTTATAGTTTTTGAGTGAAGATTTTTCAAAAAAAAAAGATGAAAAAAACTCGAATTAAAAAAAAATAAAATTTTTCAAACAAAATTTTTTTCAGATTTTCTTTGGAAAAATTAGTAACAATATTTAATTTGCAACATTTTTATGTATACATTTTCATGTCAAACATGAGAATTTACACACAAAAATGTTATGAGTAAATCATAATTTTCTCAGAAGTCTCCACACAAAAATGACATGTATTCCAGAAATTCCGCCATGCAAATGAAACACAAATTTCTGCATTTCTCAAGAACTGATCAAGTAAATGAAACGAAATTTGGCATGTGAAGGTTTAAGGGCACAATAATTGTATTCACAGTGGTTAGACACTCCACCCTCCTCTCTAAAGGGAGCGGCTGCCATACAAATGAAACATAAATTTCTGCATTACTCGAGAACTAATCAAGCAAACGAAACCAAATTTGGCATGTGGAGGTTTTAGGGTGCAATAAAAGATTCTATGGTTGTTAGATACTCCTCCTCCTGGAAAACGCACCAGAAGCATCGGCTTTATAGGCTGTGTTCCGTCTTCAACGAAATTATTAGATTCGTGTTTCCAGCCACGCCCATTGGAGGCAATGAATATTTAGTGCGCGACAGAAAGAAGCAGAAAAAAGAGCAACAAAAACAACAGCAGCAACATCAACGCAGTAAAATAATCCCGACGAGAAGTATTTTTTTCACTGATTAGCCGAACAGCCTTTTGCAGCACAAGAGATCAAATCCGAACGCGAAGAGCATACGTCGAAACGTGATAGTGTATCCGAGAACACGATAGAAAAGCAAAATATAGAGACATTTTATTCTTCAGATATTGAGGTTAAACCGTTTTATTTTTTGCAAGCAACGCATTTGTCCGGCGTGTTGGTTAACCTCTCGAACAGGCTAGAAGGCTAGAAAAAAAACCCGCATTGTACCAAAAGTTCAATATGCTATACGTACTCTCAGAATTGATTATTCGTAATTTTCGATTTCATGGTTTGCAGGTACGAGGATTCCAAGGAGTGATGATATATACACGTATAAATAGACATTCTCTCATATGTATGCACCTATTAAATTATTCATCGTTACACATGACGGGAAAATTTTACATTCAAATAAAATATTTGTTGAAAGATCCTCCAGAAACGTTATAGGGATCAAATGGAAGGGGGGATTTTTCGTCAAAGAAATTTCCTCCGACTTGCACTGTGATCACGCGTATTCTAGAGCTTGCCACTCAGAATGCATTCAAGGCGTGTTATTTGGCATAGAAATCTCAACTAAGTACTAATAAAAGTAATACTACGTTGAGACGGCGAAGTTCCTCTAGGAACGTTAGTGCCATTGAAGAAGAAGAAGAACAACACCTAATAGAATATGTAGAGCAAATGAGAAATCACTTTTTCTATTATTTCTTCACTTTTCTAATTTTTCTCGCCATATAAACTTTCTTTGAGTGGAAATGAACACAATAAACAGACAGCTTAAACCAAATGACCCGTTCTCGAGCTGGAACACGCTTTGCTTTTTATTTATGAAAATTTAAATAAGTCGTTTCATATATCAAGTCATTTTTAACACAACTGATACCATATACAATTTTACACTTACACTTGTGCTAAATTTTTCACAATACACGAACGGTTATTGATATGAAATTTCACGAAGCAACCAAAATTAGAGTTCCAAATTCAAATTTTATTTGCTAGAATTAATTGTATCACTCACCTTACTTGCAATACAAAAATGTTCCCGGCATATATTTACACTGCCGATTTCCCCCAGGCAGCTTGGTTTTGATGTCTCTGTTAGGGACCCGCCGCATGTGACGTCGATTCGACCATTCAGAAGTGGGTATTTCCGTTAGGATAGAGGTTGAGATTTTCAATTGTTCGATAGTTAGTTTCATGACATATATCATTTTCTCTAATATAAAAAATTGTTATGAAGTACCGAAATCGATTGACGCAAAAATTTCATCAATCCATCATGAAATGATTGAGCAGTAAGCGTTTAAAATTGGACAATTTTCACGATGTGCTCAATTTTCGATTTTCAATTTGTACCCCAATATGTTCCCGAAAGACGTAATCCTACGTCAAAAAAAGAAAGAAATAATTTTTTTATTTCTTCCCGATATTATAATATACATTCAACTCTCCCTAACTCGATATCCAAAGGGACCAGCGAGTTAGGGAGGTATCGAGATACAGAACATTTTTTCCTAATTTTTTTTTATGTCTCAAATTGTCATATATTAGGGTAAGTGTCCCAATTATGGTATGAATTTGAATTTTTGATTCATTCCCTTAAAGTGAAAAAACACCTTTCTCATATAAAAACAATTTTTTTTTCCAGAATCTTTCAGGAGGTGATAGACGATTGTATTTCACGAAAAAAATCCTTCTACGCATATGTTAGAATTTCAACGATGACAGACTTATAGAACTTTTTCTTTGTTTCGGATTCTATTGGCTCAAACTGACTCTACATTGAAAAGTATGCTACGTAATCCGATTTTGTTGCTTTCATTTGAAAGATGAGAAAATTTAGTACAGGATATAGTAGTGGAACATCTAAATTAGTGGATTAAACATGTTTGAAGTGGAAAATTTAAAAGTTTTTTTTTTATTCGTAATTATTAATTTTATCCTAAAAATTCATACTAAACTTGATTGTTTCTATCAATTAAATTAAAGCTCTCTAACCTCTCTACAATTTGTTCTTTGACGCCCAACTTCTATCTCTCTTAATTTCGCTGCAATATCGATATAAACAATTCCTGATGAAGATTCAATCAAAATCTTCAAAAATCGCGATTTTTAACCCACTGTACTTATAAAAGCCACTTAAATTTCACCTTAATGCTGAAAGGTTAATTTTTTTTCTTGAAATTATTCATATTTAAATTATAAAAAAAAAATTTTTTTTTCAAACTGTATACAATCGAGTCCTAAAATTTTACATAATCGAATCATATATAATCGAGTTTGTATATAATCGAGTCCGACTTGCATGAGGCACTAGGTTAACAAAGATAATATTGATTAAGTATGTTACTCAAACTGAATTGTAACGATCACGCAGGAACTGTTCAATCACAAAAAAATGTTCGAATAGTTTCACAGGATCATTTTCAGTTGATTTTAATATTCCGGACATATTCTTCAGGTTTGATTAAACGTTCGAATTAACATCTCAATAGAACTACTATCTTCAGCGTTTTTCTCAGGTTTTTCAACACTTTCCAGTATATCGGTATCTGGCATCAGATCACAGCAAATCACGTTTTGGTACTTTTTGCACTAGTTATTAAAAGACATTGAGCAATCGAACGGTATTGTACCGTCGACATCAGCAAGCTCACTATGCATTAATTATGCCAGCGGAATATCACTCCCGTCCATGTTGGTTGTGCTTTGAAGTTAGGAATTCCCAGTTTCTGGACAAATTCTCAAGCCATATCCCGAAGAATAGAAGAGGGGTAAATTATTCTGTCTAGCTTGACAAGATAAAAATTCATTGACCAACCTTATATGCTTTTGGTCTAGATACAATTTTCCATTCCGATTCCATTTTTACTTTAGTTTGAGTAGTGTTGATACCGCACTTTGTGCAATACGAGTGAGAGTCATTGAGTTAGGGAGGTATCGTGTTATGGAGAGAAGAATGCTTGTAAAATCGAAGGTGCCATGAAATCCATCGAGTTTGGGAAAATATCAAGATACAGAACATCGAGTTAGGGAGAGTTGACTGTATATATATAATATGTTCGCAAAATATTCCAAAAGCTGAAGGATTAATCTTTAAAAATATGCATATATCATTGTCTAAATAAAATGTTTCGAATGCTTGTTTTCAACTTTCAAAAGTAGTGAAACAAGATCTGCATAGTGGGGTACAAATTCGAGTTTGAGTCAATGTATGTCTGAGCAAGAATATAATCGTTCAGCCAATGACTCTCACGACACTTTACTAATCTATCAGCGGACGCCCAACCAAGTATGACTGAATGAAAAATGAGAAAGTGTTGAAACGCTCATCCTGCCATATGGCACGATATGGCAAAATTATGTCCAACCAGGCTTCCGTGTGATAGTTTGCCCAATTAATTTGTACCCCTCGCATCATAGCGTTACCGAATAATTTCATTATGTCTCTCGGCTTCACGATTATTGCTCGTAGCGGGCACCGTGACATGAATGTGTCACGTCACGGTGTCCGGAATTTAAATTTGCAATCCCACCCCCGCTTTTTGATTTATTAATGAGTTTTATTCTGCTTTTTCAATGAACACTGCCTGTGTGGGCGGGTAGGTGTTTCATTCAATTCTGGCCGAACTACTGTGACACTCGGACACACATTATTTCCCTACCCGTTTTTTTTTTTCATACATAGACACATCCGACGAAATCCGCTATATCAACAGCGGCGGCACATTTGTATTATGTTCCAAAAGATATGGATCGAGTCGGAACGTTTACTCAGCATGATTATTCAATTCCATCACAGGTGGAGGGTCCTCCTGTCGGGCGTTGGAATTGTCCACAGCTTGCCATTATGTTGAAGCCGATTTTGGCGAACGAAATCGTCCACTCGAGCCCAAATCGGCAGAGGGTGGTACGGCGGGGGACAACTTGTAATCTAACGAGATTGGTTCGTCCACCGTTCGGACGGCGTGGACGTTTCCTATTCACAGCTGGTGCCCGGCGAGAAATTCAATTTATAATTAGAGTGGACCGTGGGAACCACTTTTATTCTCGCGCAGAGCTCCCGAGTGATGTGAGCGGGTGTTTAGTGATTTTGTGGGAAAGTATGATACCGAATGAATTTGGATTTTACATTCGTTTGGTAGCAAGGTTCACTAAACGAATGTGGGATTCAAAATCACTGAAGTAAGGATTTTCGACATCTTGGGAATTATGAATTGTAGCAAATGGAATGTTCAAATGAAGCAATAGAGTCGCAAGGGGTCCTCCCTTGGCCGAGTGGTTAGCGTTATAACTAACATGCCGGGTGTTCGGGTTCGATTCCCGTTCTGGTCGGGGGAATTTTTCATCAAAGAAATTTACTCCGACTTGCACTGTGATCACGCGTATTCTAGAGCTTGCCACTCAGAATGTATTCAAGGCGTGTTATTTGGCATAGGAATCTCAACTAAGTACTAATAAAAAAGACGCAAGTAATACTACGTAGAGACGGCGAAGTTCCTCTTGGAACGTTAGTGACATTGAAGAAGAAGAAGAAGAAGAAGAAGAAGAAGAAGAAGAAGAAGAGTCGCAACATATCACATAAAAGTAACTTCATTCAAGCCTAGATTATTATCAACTGCCGTAATATCATTATATAACTTATTTTCATTTGTACATACCTCAGAGGTGAGCCAGGAGACTGAAAGCCTTTCGAATAAAATATCAGAAAAAAAGGTACATACGCTGATGTCGATTTTTTCGCGGTTTTTTTATACGCGACTTTTTTTACGCGTTTTTTTATGCGGATTTGGAATTTGCGCGGTTTTTTTTAACGCGGATTTCGACACGTATCCCCCGGGTAAAAAGCGACTTCAGTGTACCTCAGTTTTGACACTTCATTGTTTACATCTACCACCGACATGAATTTTAATAAAGGGCGGACTCGATTATATGTGCCGAACAAAAGCAACACAAATTCCTGCGTAACTCGAGAGCTAATCAAGTAAATGGAGCCAAATCGGAAAACCTTCTCGATAACGGCTTGACAGATTGTGATGAAATTTCGCACATGTAAACATTACACTCCAAAATAGCTTGACCCAAAATTTCATCAATTTTTACCCATGCAATGAAAATTATACACAAAATAAAGTGTTTTTTTTTCGAGCAAAATTATTATTAAAAACAGATGAAAAAACTGTCGTACAGAAATAAAAAAAAATCTTGTATTAAGTTCCAAAAAGTCAATTTTCGGCCAAAAATTTTTTTCGTGATAAAACCGGATCTCGACGTTTTACGTTTTATGCATATTTAGGTCATTTGGCATTGAAAAAAAAATCGATTTTATAAATTTCCTTTACTATTCGATAATTTTTTTTTTCATACCTTCATTGCCTCTTCGGCTAGGTCCCAAAAGGTCGATTTTCGGCCGAACATTTTTTTTCGACGTTTCATGCATTTTTAAGTCATTTGGCATCGAAAAAAAAATCGATTTTTCAAATTTCCTTTACTCCTCCCCTCTTGGAAGATTTTCGAGGATCAAAAAATCAAAACTTTGAGCGCTAAAGGCACCCCTAAATCATGTGCAATTGAGCTGAAACTTTGCACAGATCATTTTTTGGGCCAATAAACAAAATGTACACGGTCGGTTTTTAAAATTTGACATTCTCGGAATACGTTTTGGTTCGTATTCAAAAAAAATTCCAATTCCAGAGAGTCTCAGACTGTATGAACCTCTCTAACGCATGAATCCAAAAAAAATCATAATTTCTTAAATTTTCTTTATAATTTAAAAAAAATCGGAAAACTTGAAAAAAATGTTTTAAACAGCAGTTTTACCTCCGAACGGCCACCATTTTGTCAAAAGCATATTTTTGACTTGTCCAAGGTTCATGCGATAGAAGCATTTTTACTTATTAAGAATCTGTTCAATTTTTTTTTTTTGTTTCAGATAGCCAGAAGGGATGGAATCGTGTACGCCATGGTACAACTTTTTTTAACACCCTCACTTGATCAGCTTGTAACTATTCTTATCATCTACATCTTATTTCCGTTAAACTTTTTGTTTATTGTTAAAATATAGATGAACAAATAATGATATAATGGATACAGTGGCGTAGTGTAGGGGGGAAGGGGGGCGGTCCGCCCCGGGTATCACCCTTAGGGGGTGACACCCACGATTATAATTAGTGTATTCTATTTTTCAAACAAAAAATCTTCAAGATTTCGTGTGAGTTTTATTTAGCGTTGCTTATTTTAGCTTGCTGAATTTTTACGAATTTGGTGTAGTGTGTAGTATGCTAAACTTCGCTATACTCATGCCAGAAACAGCCAACATGCAATTTTGGTAATGCCAAATGACTGAGTATAATCTATATAGCACCATTGTTTGCAAACCTCAGAGTTGTAGAGGAAAGTTTCCCATTAAAATATACCACTCCAAATTGTCTTTTCCTAAGGAAAATTCTAATCCATTTTTCACCGAGTGTATGAAACCGGTATGTTTTTTAAGGAAACACATGTTTATTGCGTTAAAATGAAAAATTCTGCTTTATTCAAAGTATTTTTCATCGATCTCTGACTCTTATCTCTGAGTTTATGGATACCACGTGACAATAACTGTTCTTCTTCAAAGGCAAATCAGTCCCCAAGCCATTTGTCCCAAATTCTCGTGAGAATTGAAGCGCTGCTCAGCCAAATCTGGTGGGTAAGTCCCATGTGATAGAACATCCCTAATCAAACGACTCAATCGTGTGTGTTTGTTGTCGGTGGCGTTCAGAAACCGACAATTTTCGCAACGTTTGAATAACTCATGGTAAAACAAACTTATTTGATCCCACCAAGCACAGAGCGTTATATATTTTGTTAATGATCCTCTGGACATACCCAAGATCGTTGACACTGAGGATTCTCGAAATAAATTCACTTTTCATAGCCAGTCACAAATCGATAGAGGAAAGGCTTCCTCCTATAACTGGCGAGCAGCATTTCACATGTGATTTTTTGGTTTTCTTGTTGTCCTTCGTTCAGTTGAATTGAATTGCTTCAGAAATTTCAGTCTTCTTCACGTAGATCATCGTACTTGATTTTGTATTAGATTTCAAACTGGCAATTTTCTGCGGTGAAGTTTCGGAAAGCGAGCTAACGAAATGAAGATCCCGTAGACATTTGAAGGCTGCTGTAATAAGCCTGGACGATGGCAGTCATTGTATTGCATTGGATGTGTCACAATTCATCGTGAAGTAGGATTTTTAAGAAACGCTCCCAAATCTGACAGTGAGCTTGTAGCTGTTACTAATCGTTTGCGTTTCTCTTGCATCATATGAAAGTAATTATACACATATGAAACACATATTCTCTTGCATCATATGAAAGTGTCTCTACACTAGAATACCCCCTTAACCAACAACTGAAGATTATTGGATAAAACTTCTCGAGAAGATGGTTCAACCCCGCGCCTAAACTGTGTAAACATACCTTAATTTACGTTTCCGTCATGCATCAAATCAATCGTTGTGCTCGCCTATTCATTTTGCATTCCGTTGGTTGAGTACACAAATTGCAATTAGACATACCGAAATTCGCGAGACCGTTTGCCAAGTTATCTCCCCCTTCTCGTCAATCTTCAAAACTCATCTGATTCGACAGCGAACCGAGAGTTAGGACGGCACCAGACTGTGGGGCAACTACGAGAATCTCACCCCAATAGAAAGCCACGAAAACTCGAAATGGCACTCGGAAATGAACGAAAATATTTTAATTCTCGCTGTTAAATTGCAGCATGTCTGAATTTATTTTGAAATCATTCCCCCTTCGTTCGCCATGGGACAGAAGTTCCGCTGTTGCGTTCAAATTGTTTGCATTTCGTGAAAGAATGATTTCAATTTGCTGAGTGCTTCCTCGACGACGACAGAACCGGGACCCATACTGAGTGCCACCCGAGCGCCCCGTCAAATGACGAGTCTGGTGGAACGATGCGATGCAGCGATGCAATATTTCTCACGGAAATAATTTCTCCCCCCCCCCTCGTGTGCGCCCTTGATATTACTCTAAAGGGAGGTATGCAAAATTAGCTGGAAGCTTGATTCAATTGCCAACGATGAAATGGGAAGAAGAGCTCGGAAAATGGTCGCCAATGCTGATACATGGCGCTTCTGTGGCGTAATGTGTGATGGAATGTTATCATTGTCGAGAGAATTCAATCAATTGTGTCGTTTCGTTTATTTGTCAGATCCACAAACCGTTAACAGCGATAATCAACATTTCTCTCCCCCCGGAATGGCAGTCTAATACTCTAAACGACGACCGAGTTAACCTCCGTCTCGCTCTTGTGGTAGATCATGGTATCGTAGTACTTCATGTTCGGTGTGAACCAGGCACTCTCGTCAATCTGGCGCTCGAGCGGATATCCGAACGGCAGCTCGTCGATGTAGCGCGCACCGGATCCCACCCCGCAGGACAGGGTCTGGTCGTAGCCGGTGAAGCGTTCCACCTTCGGGGCGTGGTACGGTGTGACCATGAAGAAGAACTGGTACGGCATGCCACCCTTCTTGCCCTTCGGCAGCATCAGTCGCTCCGGGAAGCCGCAGTGTGCCTCGGACATGTCCAGCGGGAACTTACCCTCACCACTGTACGCCTGCATGACCTGCTTGTACAGTTCGAAGTATGTCGTGCGGTCTTTCACGAACCAGCTGAAGTCTTGCGATTTGCGAGTGATCGTGTTCTTGCCCTCGACCAAGTCCACCAGGAAATGATCAAGTTCGAAGAAGTTCTCCCGGTTTTCGTCCACTCCGTACACGTTTCCGTACTCGTTGTACTTGGGTCCAATGAATATTACGACGAGGGCCTTTTGGGCCTTGTCAGAGGTAACGTGTAGGTTGGTGGTGAACGGCAAATGGTTCAATCGTGGCTGGCGCGCATAAATGACAAAGTCCTCTCCCTGGTAGTGGGCGATCTTACCGAATTTCTTCATATCGCTCGACTTCATGGTTGTTTCGTCGAACACCTCCACATCGACGGCGTTCGTGATGTCGGCGTCGAATTTGTCAAAGTACGTCACCAGTTTATCCATTTCGACGTTTTCGATCTTAACACCCGGGAAGTTGAGCTGCTCCTTCTTGTACGATGGGAGATGATCAAGGTAGCGGTAGTAGTAGTGCATTATGCGCTTATAGAACTGGTAGAACATGGGATCACGCAGAGCGGTTTCGTATTTCTCCAGCACGGACGGGACGTAGTGGTAATCGTCCTGGTGTTTGTACGAGCCACCCAAGAAGAGTTTGGCGAGGGTTACAAGGTTGCCGTAGAAGCGAGTGTTGGGGCTGTCTTCATTGGCTTGGATCAGATTGCCTAGGTACTCGATTCCTGCGGGTTCAGAGATGTTCAGATGGGTTCCATCAGGGAGAACGACAAATCCGTAGTCAATGGTCTCCATGATACGATGCTCGTAGTCTTCGATCTGCTCGATCATGTAGCTCTTGTCGACGGAGGCACTGTAGTAGTAATTGCGTGCCGGGAATGGAATGCCGTTGTAATAACGGAGGAACGGGTTGTATCCGGTGTTGATTGATTTGTGCCAGGAGAAGGAAGGAATGACTCCGAGGTTGTTGGCGAGGCGCTCCAGGTAGTAACGGGCCAGCAGTTGCTGGTGCTGATACAGGTAGAACTCGCCTCGTCGATCCTTGTAGAGGCCAAATTCCTTACCACCCATCCAGAAGGGATAATCGGCGTGGAAGTAGTAATAGTATGAGTTTAGACCAATGTCTTCCGTGAAATACGCGACACGTTGCTCAGGTCCGGTGTGAACGTACGATCCGGTGTAGTTGGTTGGGATGTAGGCAGTGTAGACGTTGTTCAACTTCTTCATCTTGTAGAAGCCTTGCATTTTGTAGCGCTGAGCTTTGCTGATGACGAAATCGTTGAAGAAGTAGTACGGATAGATTTCGTACGGTGCCGGTAGAACGATACCCTGCATATCGGAACGATGAAGCACAGCTACGGTCAAGGCGTATACGAACATGCCCTCATTCACGTGGAAACGCGCCCAAACCATGGTTTTGTAGAAGGTATCCCAATCCTTGGCGTAGTAGAACAGATGGAACAGCGCAATCACTTCTTCGCGCTGGTGCTCGTTGTTGATGGAGAAGATCTGCTCCATCGGAAGCAAACCATGCTTGTAGTAGCGGATGAATTCCTTCACCGCCTCCTGGTTGGTATAGTGGTCAATGTTCTGTTCTACGTCGTACTTCTTGGAGTCCTCCCACAGGGTGGTGTGCAGCTCGGGCTGGTGAACATGCTGGAATATCTCCAGGATGGCTTTCTGCTTCACGAGCAGTGGTTTATCCGCGTACGTTACATCCTTGGTCATGTAGCTGCCGCTCGCCGTGGCGAACAGGCAAACCACGGTCACTGCCAGAATCGATCGCATCGTCCTTTTGCTTTGTCACGTTCCACTCACAATGGCCAACTGATGACTACCGACGGGCTGGGCAGGATTTTTATAGCCCACCAAATACCGCGCTGATAATTGATAATTTGCATTACCTCTCCAGCCACCGCTTATCATCGTTATTATGTTTTATATTGATGCTGCGGCTATCGCAAATGCACCCAAGCACTCATGCCTCACGCTAAAGTGCAATAATTTCGAGTGTTATCATATTCTCGCGGTTTGCCATATTTGCCATGCTGTTGCTGGGCGTCTTCGAATTGTGTACGAGCCACATAATGGCAGTAGATCAACAGTTGTTTTTTCGCTGCCATTGTCCGGTACTTGATTTGATGTTTTTGTATGCTTCCAATGGTACATGGTTATCCTGTTCATGGGATAATTGTGAGTTTATCTGCATGTCACCAGCTCATGAAGTGCATATTCCTTTGAGAGAACGATACTCTACGTAAAGGTTGCCGAGAAAGAGGATATGTTGTGATGTTTAGCTTGAGATACGGTTCCAGCATAGCACCCACACACACACACACACACCGTCAACCGGGTCTTTCCGGGAAGTGCGAAATGACTTCCTCGGGGAAGTACTCTTCTGAAGATAAAATTGAATACTCTTTCATAATTACATTTTACATCACTATCGCGATGTGTGTTCCGGGTGGGAACACGACATCCTGGGGGAGGGGAGGAGATGATGGGAATCATGTTGGCTCTGCTTTGCGACGCAAGAAAAACGGAAGGAAACACAAGGGTTGGATGTACGAGCAACACATGTATGTATGTGTGTCGATTGTGAGATAATCGGCTGGAGACTCAACAGGATACTTTAATGCGAAATATGGTTCAAAGCGGCTTTCAGGCTGGCTCTTATCTATGAGTCATTCGATTTTAGATTGAAGGTGGCGAAAGTATTAGGAGATAATGTCATTCTTATCGTGTTATTCAATCCGGCTGCTTGATCGTATTTAAGTAAAAAATATATACTGAAAATAAACCCTAAAATGATTCTTCTTTTTCCACTCGTTGAGTTGGTGAATGTGGATTTGTCCTGATTTGGAGATCCCTTAATAAGCCGCCTTTTAAACTTATTTGTTGCATGCGGGCGACTGTAATATAGGTTGCATTATCCATGTTTGTTACGAAAATGTTCGTAATAATTTAAAACTTAATCATAATGATTTTAGATGTCGCTGATGGAAGGCGTTCCACAATAAATATCGAACAAATTTCTTCGAAATTATGTTGGGAGCTCCCTTTATTCTAAACGCATGTAACGCTTATAAACATGCAGGATTCGGATGCAGGTTTACCAAGTTTAAAAAAAAAACACACTCAACCGTACTGTACTGTCCTACTGTTAGCATTATGTTTAAGTTGCCAACACATGTATTCGAGGCTCGAGCTTCAGAACGTAACGTGAGCAATTAATATATTTTTTGAAAATGTCGAATTTTGTACCAATAAAAAGCCATTTGTGGGATGTTTTATTGCTGACCCGGCAAACGCTGTTCTGCCGTATAAATGATTTTTAGTGAATATTTTGGTTGTTAAATAAAATAAAACTAATGTATCGAAAGTGTGTTTGAATGTTTGAATAACGATTTATAAAATTAATCGAATTTGATCGATAAAATAGAATGAATGTAACCATTTTAATGAAAGCGTGTTTGATGTTTATGCTGCCAAAAATGACGGTGCGCATTGTCATTCGATAAACAAACGTGTAACGCTCGTAACTTTTGTGTTTCATTTAGAAGAAAAATGTCGCACCGCTATCTCATTGAGAAGTAATCCCGAATTATCAGTGCAATCAAGCATTTCATGTCGTATCTTTCCGGACTCCAGTATGATGACGGTCCATTCTTTTTTTTTTTTATTAATTTGTTTATTTTTACAGGCTCAGTTACTTAAGTTTAAAGGAGCCGAATTCTTAAATATAATTTAAAACTATATATATAAACAATTTTTCTTACATCTATGGTTAGTAAGGTGGAAAACCGATTACTCGCGGTGTACTCGAGTTTAGGAGGGTGACATATTTTTAGGAGAAGGATGGGATATAAGGAAATTGTAACAATGTTGACGAACACTCATTTCTTAAATCTATTTGTATATCTATAGTGTATTTACATTTCAACTTATTCTACTATTTATAGCAAGGGGACGAATTACCCGCGAAGGAAGGAAAGGAGGGTATAAGGATGTAGGGACAATCACACACGAAGATCTATAGCTTTAAGGAAAACATATATATGGGACATGTAATCAAGGTCTAACCGAGCCAACACATCACTCACCGGCTACTGTCCATTCTTTGATGGAGATCAAACGGATATTTGGGGATGGGATCTATGACATACAGATAAATGGAGTGGAGACAATAACCCCGACGAAAACTAAAAAAAACAACCATTTTTTTTAAGTCAATGTACCGAATAAATGTAAGAATGTTAAATGTAAAAAGAAAATCTTACCCGAGCGGATCGATATTTTGCATTCTGAAATCGACTCAGATTTGTCCCATTATTTTTCGAAGTAATCAAATACAGTAAGTTATATATAATTCGACATGTCGAGGCACCACTCAGTGTCGCATTGGAAGCGATTTTGACCTGCGATTGGACATTCGCGATGACAGTGGTACAGTGTCGACGTCTGGTGGCGGCTTTCAATGTGGGTCCTGAACTCGATGTTTACAAAAATGTCCAATTAAACTTGTCGCATTACATGTCTGTCTAATTAGCTAGATGTCGAATCAGATGTAACTTATTGTACTTAGAAGACATAGTCCTGACCCTGACTTAACTATTAATTTCCTTGCATTTCAGTCAAAACTTTATCCATAATGTAAACTCTATATCAGACACAATTTTCGTTCAAAATGTTTCCCCACTTGCAGTGAATGTGTTACTCTACAACATTGTACTCATACGGGAGAGCTTATTTTCAATTATGTTTTTTGTTATAAAAGTTGCCACACTTGCACGTTGCATGATTGGACTTCATTGGAATGCAAAATTGCTATCCATTCGGGTAATTTTGACTCGATCGGATTTCAGACTACGGGTGAGTAGTGGATTAGTAGAAAGATCAGGGGTCGACAAAAATTATATTATCGATCTCCTCGAGCGTATTTTTTCCACTAACCAAACTAAAAATGTGTGTATGAGATAATCCTCACGTTTGTCATTCTACCGAATGCGTGTAATGTTGTAATAAAGCTCATTAAATACTTCATTTTCTGTTTGAACATCGTGATGTAATGTCATGTGTATTGCGCATTGATCTGGCGATAGCAAAGGCTTTGTCGGCATTGCTCATGATAGCGTCTCGCAAGTGAATGTATTCTTCACCACGCCACTCCTGTTTATTATGTCGTAGGAATCACAGTCGTTTACTCTTTACCTTTGCGCACATGTCGACCATGAACTGTTGACACTGCTCACGACATCGTAGAATTACAGTGTCCTGGCGCGTCGAATCATCATACGATACATATACAAATGCATCAAGCTCTCTTCACCTTCTGGGTTGTTTCGTTTCCTCTATCCGCATGTTCTTCATAAATATTAATTCAAAATAAGAAATAATGTTCATGATCAACGAAGTCAGAACGGCTGGGGGATTTTTCGTCAAGGAATCTTCTGACTTGCACTACGGTCTCATATATTCTAAAACCTGTCACTCAGAATATATTCAAGGCGTGTTGTTTAGCATAAAAATTTCAATTAAGTAATTTCAATTTCAATAAAAATGATGCAAGTAATAATACGTTGAGAAGATGAACGTTAGGGCCATCGAAGAAGATGGTGAAGAGCTTCATATGAACGGTGTTTGTCGCCGATAAACTCCATATTATTGTTTATTCTTTGAATCACAATTTCACGCGTTGCTGTACAATCGCCTACTATAATTCCAGTGTCTTCAACAGCATGCGCATGGGATCTGCACACTTGCTCTCAAGTTGGTGTTTTATCAGGATTGTGAACAATAGCGTGATTATCATTTTGCAATCCGAGCATGTGTGATTTAAAGAATTCCATGATTCATTGTGCTCATTCAATAATATTCTCGAAAATGATTCTACAAAACCACGCATGCCGTTAAACCTTTTCAGGGTCCCCGGAACTTATGAAATAGTTGGTTATGAAATTTCGACGTATTCGCAGAAGATATCCGAAATGATAAATTCAACAAATTAAAAAAAAGCGTAGTCCTACGTCCTATTCGGTCGTGTCTCGGATATAACCCCTCGATAAAAGATTCAGCAATTTTAGTTGATCATTTTTTTCTGCCGTGAGACTACGTTTTTGATTTCTAGAGTGACACCCCTACGACGAATGTAACAAAAAATTTATATTATACTATATATGATTGGATAAGAAATTCATTTGGCGTTTTTTTTTCTATTTTGGACTACGTCTAACCGGATTATATGGCGGGTAAAATGAAAATCTAAACATGATTTATGATATGGAATAAATGAAAGATTTCGAATGTTTATAACTCGAACATTTCTCAATAGATCGGAAAAATGATTGCATCAATTGATAGGAAATATTTCTACGCATCTATCACAATTGATAAAACATTATTTTTCCTGAGATAAGCAATTAATAACTGTAAAATGTTAAGGACTATCTGAACGTCCTAGCTTCCCCGTTTTGATTGACCCGATTACGGTTTTCCCAACACAGTCATCAAAACCACAGTTTCGGGGGAAATTGGCATGATGAATAGATGCAGGTTGAGGGAACTTTTGCTCCCACCGACATGTGTTCCCTAACACAGCCATCAAAACCAAGGTGTCTTACATTACATGGCGTTTGTTCAAATTATTTACATACATGGCAAATAGATTGAATTCAATTGAAACTCGAAATACGAAAATGGTTTCATTCAATCAATATTTTAATCAATACAAACAAATGATTATATGAATGCTTCTATTGCCAAATTGATTAACTCCATAAAACAAGATGTTGAGAAAAATGATAAAATAA
Organism: Toxorhynchites rutilus septentrionalis; assembly: GCF_029784135.1. Taxonomy (NCBI): domain Eukaryota; kingdom Metazoa; phylum Arthropoda; class Insecta; order Diptera; family Culicidae; genus Toxorhynchites; species Toxorhynchites rutilus. The sequence continues at coordinate 33,457,144 of NC_073744.1, read as the reverse complement.
TATATGTTTTATTATTATTTATTATTCAATGGCAAAAAAGAGTTTGTTATTTAGTGATGTTAATACTTATTATTGGAGAAATTTGTTTTGAATGTATTCATGTAGGGGCTAATCAAGTGCTTTAATACTAAAATTTAATAATATTCAAAAAAATGGAGTTAATCGATGTGGCATATGAAGCATCCATATCAGTCAACGGTAGCCCCACGTCAACCGTCCTGACATGTCTGCTTTCCGTGCTAAGCGGAAAGTTTTGGAAATATGACGCGAATGAAGCAGAAACGAAACCCCCGTCCAATCGACATCACTGACAGTGCGAGAGAAAGAGAAAAAATCTCTCAGCGTCGAGTGTGTGTATAGCCAAATAGTGTACATATTATCCTTCATTCTTACTCCATATCCAACCAACAACAAGTGTAGATGTAATTCAATATTAGACCGTGTTAATAAAAGAGCCAAAAGCCAGAACCATCAACTAGCTTTTAATCAGCGGAACATCATCCTTATTCCACCGGAGAACTAGCATTCATCCAGAAGGAAGTGCCAAGGAAGTGATACAGTCCACTTGTGATCGAGGTGGTTCTGTTAACGTGCTTGTGGAACCAGTTCGTTCTTTCAAAGGACATGAAAGTTTGCTAGTGTCCTTTCACAAGTGCCTAAGAGGAACACTCACTCTCCCATTATCATCTGGCACGGCCTTCACAGTTATAACCCACCCAGAAAATAGTTAGGAGTAGTTAGGGGAAAGTGGTCACCTGTTTGTTTGGTAGTATAACTATTGACTATTGACACCGTTTTGATAGTCATTTGATGTTTGAAGAATTTCATGGCTCTTGAGTCACCCTGTACTTCAGCGGAGCTGTCACATGTCAAAATATGAATAAAAACAAAAATCACTCTCTCGGTAGACATTCGTCCGTAGTTTTGTGCGTTTTGAATTTAAGGAATTTCTAGTGAAATTTAGTTTATTTGGCCTAATATTCTCGACAAATCAACAGCTGGTATACCTTATCACCTTCTGCCTCTTAAAGGGGTCCCTTTTGTGGTTTTGACCAAAGAAAAATGCCTCCCCAAACAAAACCCATTATGAAAAGCGTTATGTGTTTCCTACTACGTTTTTGTACATATGAGAAAATTTCAATTACGACTCGAGGTGAATAGGCCTAGCTCATTTCATACATGTATCTACTATTTCAATAATGATTTTACCAATTTGGCCAAGAAAACACGCATGAATCTATCCCTTCTAGCGCGATATGTGCGAGTGACCACTTTGCTCCCCACAGATGACCACTTCACCTCCTCACTAAAAAAATGTTCGATTTTTCAACTTTTTTTTATGATAATGAAAAATGTATTATTTTCAATTTTCATAATAAACACCACTTACTATCTTGAACTACAATAAATTGAGATACAATATTCTTCGAAGAACGGGAATTTTAGTGGTATGTGGATACAGGAAATGGGCATGTTCCTTAGGGTGACCACACTCCCCCCAGTTCCCCTATGTGTTTTTTGGTTTTAATCGCTGCTTGTGCTGTGGGGGAAGAGCAACAAACAACATGTTTACATATGAGTTTGCATTTCAATAGAGATGGGCAAGCGAACGGTATGAAAGAACTAATTCACCAAAAAGATTGAACGAACGGCCGTTCTTTTTTCGAAAAACAAAGTAAAAAAACTTTTTTAGTTAAACGGTTTCTTTGTGATTCAACTTAATAAAATAATTAGGCAGGTATCAGTCAGCAGTTATCATATCCCTTCCTTCATTAATCAAGGACATTGATGAGACTAAAATAATAGCTTTTTCATTTGGTACCCATATTGGTGGAGTTTCGAAGAAATATATGTGACGCCATTTTGTGGTGGCGGCTATTTTGGATTTGCATTTTTTATAAACAACTGTATTCTACTAATCAAGCCCTTTCATTTGATACCCATATTGATGGAGTTTAGGAAAAACCTATATTGATGAGGTTTTGAGAAAATATGTAATCCGCCATTTTGTAGCGGCCGCCATCTTGGATTTTCAAGATCATGAAATACGCGGTTTTATAGTTACTGCAGAGATAAAGGTGTGTTCCAAATTTCAGATCAATCGGTCAACAGGAAGGGGGTCAAATTAGATTAATGTGGGACAGTGGCTCATTCACAATACACTGTAGATCCTCCGCTGCGGTTTTACTTGCGGAATCCGCGGCGGCGAATCCGCCTAATGTGACATCAGCCTAATTCGCCGTGTGGACCGATTCTGAGCGTACCGATTGCGAACGAACTGGTTTGGAACGAATGGAGTGCAGCTGAACTGAAGGCATGAACATTGCATCATTGCAATTAAATCAAATTTTCGATACACCTGTAAATTTGAAATTTCATGCATTTTTTTTTCAATTCATGTGTAATATTTGAATACATTCGATATGCTTGTCAGAAAAAATCCGGAAGAAGCTGAATAAACAAATATTCTTCTAGTGCGAAAGCAAATTGAAAAAAAAGTTTCGTTGCCTTCAACCCATTGTTTGGCCTATTGCGTGTACGTGTTATCGTGATAAACATGACCGCGGGATGTTTGTTAACATTGAAAAATGTCGTTACGAGACATTTTCTCTGGTTTAACTATTGACGAATTGCATGCCAACTCGTCTTAGGAGTTGGTAGCACCGCCTCAGTTGCAGTGAAACTTTGTGGGAGTTAAGACTTTGACAATTTAAGCTACTTTAATTCTCAAAAGAATAATTAAACTACTTTCAGAAAAGGGCCAGTTTTTTTTCTTTATTTAAAAAAATTACAACTCTAAATCCATAATACTTTTGGTTAAAGAATAAAAGTGTGAAATTGTTGAAGTTTCCATAAAAAAATACCAAACATATTTTTTTTATTATACCAGAAATAACTATTTTAAATGTTTAAATTGATTTTTTTCGAAAAAGTATTTTGGAAATTCCCAAAATTTTCGCATGAATAGCCCACTCAAGTAATACAGGACAAGATAACAAAAATGAGATAGAAAAACGGTGGATTGTATTTCTCGGAAAATCTATGTGTTCTATGTTATATTCAAATCATTGCGAAAATATAAATAAATGTCGAAAATGTGAGACCGTACAATTGTCGGAATTATTTCGCCTTTTGAGATGAGTAAAATGTAAACCTCCGAGCAGGGAAGGGAAATTGCACATGTCATCAATTAATTTGAATCTCAAATCCCTTCCTTAATTATACTTTTATTTTTCCATTTCAGTTTCTGTTGAACAAAACATGTTGTCTTTCAGTTTAGTGTCACTCTGCAACAGCTTTGCTGAATGTGTGAACGCCTCCATTGAATTGTGGTAGCGCTTTTGTTGCTTTTTTGTTTATACTTGTTTGTTTTTTTTTTCATTTCATTTGGGATTTCTTGTATTGACTTTTTTGTCTTATGTATAAAAAAAACATAACATGTTTACTACTATTAAATGTTATTATCTTTTTACTTTTTTTAGCATCAATATACTATCGACTATCAGAGTTTCGTTTTTTATTTTTGCTGTGTCGCATGTTGCTAAGATACCATCGGAACAGAATCTCAAATTTATTTATCAACAAAAATATTTTCTTTCTACCATCTTCATCCCCCTTATCTATCATCAACGAAGAAAAAAGTAACAGTGTGTAATGTATGACATCGTAAAAAATCTTTCCTAAACAGATGGCAACGCTCTCGGCAATTCGCTTCAAAAAACAAACAAAATGCAACCTTCCTGACCATTGTATCGAGCATCAACAAGCATTCGATTTTAGTATCGGTGCTAAATTCCCGTTCACCTCACAGGTTTCATTTGACTATTTATGCTAGACTCAACCCAAGATGCTGCCGCGCTCCTAATTTCATCTGTCTGCCTGTATGTTTGTGTCTGTATGGGGGAGTTTGTGTGATTGTGTTATCAACTATAAATACAACACGCGATGCAACGGTCTCCCATCGGCGCTATTTTTGTTATCAATCTTTTATTTTTTCCACAAACAACTTATGTTCACTTTCACGATCGGCACCTTTGCACCTGTTTCAATTCTGTTGTGATTATAATACATTTATAAAAAGATGCAGTTTCTTTTTTTTTTCGTCTGTTATTTGTGTGTATCTGGCGTTCAGCTATATTTTAGTATTGTTCATTATTCATATCATCCTAATTTTGTTTGTTGTTTTGTTTTCAAGCTAACATTGTGTTGACTAATATTTTTCACTTCTTCTTTTTTGTGGCTGTGGCGACTTTCCTGCCGCTACAAATCTCTCTGCAGTTTGTAGGAGTTGTGTTATTTTATTTCACTTTAAGCATCTTGCTTCGATTCCTCCCAATTTTCCACATTTAATTGAATCCACTCATCGAACACGCCAACGCTGCGGAACATTCGGAGATTATGCCTAACGTGTACGGTTAGTAAAAAGCTCAAATACATATATTTCACATGTACATTTTAACAGTTCTGCTTCCTCTATGCTTTATTTATCTGTATAAATATATTCGTGTTTATTTTTACGAGTATTTTTTTGAAGTTTTTTTTTGTGTGTATGTATGCGTGTGTACGTGTTTTCGGTGTGTATGTGACAGTGTTCGAGTGCCTTCACTATATTTACAGTGACGCCCGATTCGGTCACAAGTGGCGTCCTCGGGTGATGAATTGAGACACTAGCAGAGCTGCCGCCGCCGCCGCCGCCGCCGTCCACCAGATGGGGGTGGCTCTCGTGCCAGCACCGGTTAGTGCGGAATTGTCCGGATCGCCGTTGGCTTTCCTGCGATTGTTGGATCCATCCAGCCCCAACAGGGCGGGGGAGATCGTGGTGACGAGGTCGCTCACGATGATCAGCTGTTGGGCGCTCTTGGTGTAGATGTGGAGAATGGAAATCTCGCACATCACCGTCAGACTCGTCTGGAAGGGGGGCATCGTCTGGTAGATGTCCTGCAGGATCTGGCTGTGGGGGTACATATCCAGCGTGGAGAACGTCGGGGTGCCCTCGTACGCGCGGTAAGTGATGCGCTGGTATGGCGAGGGGTGGATCTGTGGAAAAGATGGAACATTTTTCACTGAGCTGTATGGTTTTTGTGGAGATTTATAATGTGGTCATTGTTGAAATATCGAGTTTCGTTTCAAAATCACTATAGTTAGTGAAGAGCAAGGCAAAGTGAAGCTTAACCTGGAAAGTCGAAGAAATCGTTTTGTTTTGCATTTGGGGGAGGCTTTCATACCTTTACAAATATTGTGCCGAAAGGATTTTTCGATATTTCATCTCGTTGGAAACCTACAGCAAAAACTTTTTTCGCGGTAGGTTTGTCTCAGAATCTGACTTTGATGGACCGATTGTTTTTTTCTGCATCTGATTTTGGTGTTTCGATTTTTCAGCATGCAAAATAAATTTTCGCGTAACCATTTTTGATATCTTTATTATTCAATTTTTTATAATTTTTTAAATAGTGGTTTTTGTTTAAAAAAAACAGCTAATTTTAATTCAAATGGCTGCCATTTGTCAGTTTTTCGAATTTCCAAAAACCGCTACGTAACAACTTGAATAATTTGTTTCTACAATCTGAAAAAAAAATTCAGACAGAATTCCACCAGATTCTGAAGAAAATCGTACCACCAGTAAGGAAATATTTTAGAAAGAGCATCCATGCGCCAAGCTCTCAGTAGCATAATAATCGCATCCAAAATATTAAAACCAAAAAATAAAAAATAAAACGTTAACTAATCACCAAAATGTTCTAACATCCAACTTTAATTCCAACATTCGAAAAAAAAACAAAATTATAAAAACCCGTTATTTTTCGACCTTCTTGAGTAGAGTCCCCCCTCAATGACTGTATACTGCTTTGAACCGCGTATCAAATCTATTTCTTGCTATCGTGAATCACTCTAGCACAAACAAACCGATACATAAATAATTATGTCATCATTCGGTCATCATCAGCAGCGAGCGACGAATGAGAGAAGAACTAAAACGAGAAGGGGTTTGTCTCTCACTGGGTCGGTGAAGCTAGCAACACTTTGCGGTCTACATGAGTCCAAATTGTGACCTAAGTGGGATACTGTTGTTGGTTGTTCTATTGCCTGAGTTTGCGACATACAAACGCGAGTAAAATATTTTTTTTTTAGTGATGTCCAGCTAACAGCACATTGTCAATGACTATAATGCACTAAATTCGTTGTTTTTGTTCGCGTTTATTCAACTTAAACGTATTTTCGGAGTTAGGGGCTGTCCACATACCACGTGGACAACTTTAGGGGGGTAGGGGTTACGAAAATGTCCACGCTTGTCCACGTTAAGTATTTTTTAAAGTAAAACATTTAAGTTAGAAGTCAAAATTGAATGAGATCTGTTTTGTATTTACACGATTTTTTAAACTTCACGCCCGTCCTGAGTACTCCGTATTCATCAATAAAAATACTGAACTGCCTGAGAGTGCTGCTCGGTCAAACATCCATATTTTTTCATATGACTGAACCTCTTTCCTGAAATGTATATTCTGAAAGTGACGCACATGAACTAGGATCCAATTTGTTCCAATCGGTAATAAAGGGCCATTAAATCCGCCAGGATAAAGACACCCAATAACACAAAGAATGTTGGATTTTTTGTAGTATTAAAAATCACGACTTAAGTGCGGATTGAATTCAGCTTTTGCTCTTGATGACAAAACTGTTTAGTTTGTTTTCGAGAACTCCCAAGGATTTCTGAACGAAAAACAAATTCTTCCATGAGTCCGTATCGGGCCGTATCTCTGGAGATCTATTTTTTACAATGATGTTGTTCTTCATTGATGTCCGGTAATTTTTGTAATACGCTTCTTTTGAGTTGTATGGAAAGTTCATGCTACTACTGCTGAATAATTAAAAGAAAAGATTAATCTTTCATGCACATGAATTTGTAGATTCACACAGATGTCGAAAATCACCGAAATCACAGAAACGAAACATCACGAAAAACATGTATGTAACATGCAAACATGTAACAATGCATGGACTACATATTAACCCATATTACGGAACCCATCGGATTTGACATATCGCAATCCGAACGAGATAAACTTTTGCATTCTGCATTTCAAGGTTGCAACATATGTACAATCCGATAGCATTTGACTCGATTAGATTAAGGGGGATTGAGACACGAATTTCGGACGTTTGTTCGAGCTCCGAAAAAGTAAAACAAAGAATATTTTTACCATCCATTATATCACTATTTGTTTATTTATCTTTCAACAATGAAACAAAAACTGAACGGAAAAAAATATATCCATAATTAGAAACTGATTGAGTGAGGGGGTTCAAAAAAAGTTGTGCCATGGCGTACAAGATTCCAGCACTTCTGGTTCTCTGAAACAACAAATCGAACAGATTCTGAATCAGTAAAGTGGCATCTATCGCATGAACCTCGGACAAGTCAAAAACGTGTTTTTTGATAAAATGGCGGAAATTTGAAGAAAAAAATGCTGTTTTAAACATTTTTTTAAGTTTCTTGATTTTTTTTAATAGTAAGGTTACGAAATTATCATTTTTATAGGTTCATGCGATAGAAAGATACATACAGATTGTATTCATATAAACATAGATCGGATAAGTAGAACTTGAGATGTCGTGTAAGCCAGTTTGAAAAACATGTTTCGAGAAAAACGCGTTTGAAGTTAATTGTTATGGCCGTATTAGATAAGATATCGCATCACTAAAATGGCTATAACATGGTAAATAATGAGATTTTCGAAAAGTCTCTTCTATGGTATATTCTTAAATGTGTGAATTAGAGAAATATGAAGAAAAAAATTGATTTTTTTTCCAAACTTCTAGACTACTCTTAAAGAACGCAACATTGTGCTAATTTCAAATCCGACCGGATTCCGGAATAAGGGTTTATTTTACCGAAAAACATTTGAAGGGACTTATCTCAATCTGCGATCCATTTCATAAACGCGACGAAAATACATATTTGTAGTGAATTGTAAAGGGCAAATCATTTACAAGAATGTTGAGTTAAAAAAAATCTTGGCAAGAAAGTTATGGCTGGGTCTGGTAGGACTGGAAGAAAATATAAGGCTGTCAAAAAAGTCCTGCGGTATTTTTTTAAATTTACATTTGTTCATAAAATTAGTTACAATCATCTGTTTTAAGTCAAATATGCCAACTTCATAATACCCCTGTTATAGAAGCTCGCTTCCTTATTGGTAAAAAACTCGGATAGCCAATTTTCACAGGCCTCTTTTGTGGCTAACTTCTGACTACCTAGCTCGTTCGCCATGGACAAAAACAGGTGGTAGTCACTTGGTGCAAGGTCCGGACTATACGGCGGATGCAAAAGAACCTCCCATCCGAGCTCACGGAGCTTCTGGCGCATCACCAAAGAAGTGTGTGGCCTGGCGTTGTCCTGATGGAAGACAATGCGGCCTCTGTTTATCAATGATGGCCTCTTCTTCATGAGTGCTACCTTCAAGCGGTCCAGTTGTTGGCAGTACAGGTCCGAATTGAGCGTTTGGCCATAGGGAAGCAGCTCATAATAGATTATTCCTTGACAATCCCACAAAACACACTGCAGAACCTTCCTGGCCGTTAATGAGGGCTTGGCCACCGTCTGAGCCGCTTTAGCGGGCTTCGACCACGACCGTTTGCGCTTCACGTTGTCGTAAGTGACCCACTTTTCATCGTGACCCACTTCAGAAACGGGTCGATGCGATACGGTCGATACGGTCAAAGATGTTTTTTTTTGCGTCTACGTGTGTGGCACCCATACATCGAGCTTCTTTGTGAATCCAAGCTTCTTCAAATGGTGAATAACGGTCTGATGACTTATCCCCAGCTCTTGGCCGATGCTACGGCTGCTACTATGCCGGTCTTTCTCGACTAATTCAGCGATTTAGTCGCAATTTTCGACGACAGGCCTTCCGCAGCGTGGCGCATCTTCGACGACCTCTACACCAGAACGAAAACGTTGAAACCATCGTTGTGCGGTGGAAATGGAAACTGTATCGGGTCCATAAACTGCACAAATTTTATTGGCAGCTTGAGATGCATTTTTGCCTTTGTCATAGTAGTACTGTAAAATATGTCGGATTTTCTCTTTATTTTGCTCCATATTTGCGACACTATAACTCACGAACGACTAAACCAAACAAAACACTGTCAAGGACTATATTATAGCGAAAATACAACAAGCTATAGTATGACTCGATACAATGAATACAACTAGAACTACGCGCGTACAACGACACCTCGCGGAAATACCGCAGGACTTATTTTGACAGCCTAATATGTATCTTGAGCTTCTACCAAGCAACTAGTTTCGATGAATTCCAACAAGTACTGCTAGCAGCTGAACGTATCAAAATCAACGATCCAGAACGCTTCTAGGACACTTCCAAAACTCCACTCGCCTTACACACCAGATATTGCATCATCAGATTATTAACTGTTAAGATTCTTATAAGAACTTCAACTTACTGCATAGCATAAGTTCTGAGAGGATGGATTTCTCAAGTTGCATGAAGGATGCTGAAATATTCTGGAAAAAACGGTGCATCTATGACCAAAAAGATGTATGCCTACAAAGATATGCTTTTGGTTTTTTTCCTTAGAATCGGCACGAATTTTTCAGGACAATATTTAGCATGATTTAACAATTAAGGGTTGTAGGTCAACGGAATCATCGATCACGATGATACTGCAGATGTTTTGTTTTTCCTAGGTTCATTATAACCATCAGGCACAACCGAACCTGTAAAAGCAAAAGTCATTGATGTTTAGACGAGAAAATTTTGTTTACAAACAAAGTGCTTGATTTCATTGTCTGATTTTTGAAAACTCAAACAGCCAGCCAGCTTTCATAAAAATACTCGAGAATAAGCTCACAATCGATATTTTAAAATGCATATGGAGATAACGTAAATGGAATTCGGAAGAAAATAATGAGCTCCCGGACAATGTTGAAAAAATCGAAGATTTCAAGACAAATCGTTACCATTGGTAAGGCTATAATTTTTATCAATAAACATATGGAATAGAAAATAGAAACAAACCTAAATTGAAATTCAAGCGAAAAATAGAATTTCTCGATTTTTTCCTCAAAACTGGAGGAATGTCCACGTGGTCAACAGGGGGAGGGGTATAAGGGATGACCATGCTTGTCCCCGGAGGGGGAGGGGGGTGTCTAAAATCATGCTTTTTCTGTCCACGTGGTATGTGGACAGCCCCTTAGCGAGATATAATAAATTCAGCTTTGTACCATATTGGGGAGGAGGGATGAGCGCGAAAAATAAAAATATTAGGTTGGGGAAAAAGTTATCTATTATTTTCTCGGTAGTTGGCTTTAGTGATCAATATCTCACTTTTTCTATTATGAAGGCGAAAATTCAAAACAGGCCGCTGAAATTGTCAATAGTGTATATAGTGCCGATACTGCAACAGTAAAATACGTGCAATCTAATTATTTTTTTGAATTTTTGTTTTAATTTTTAAAAAAAATTTTTAGTGCAAATCACTAAACCAAGATCTCTACTGTCAACAAGTGGACCGTTTGAAGATTGCGATTGACCAGAAACGTTCAAAATTGGCCATTAGAAGAGACGTTGTGTTTCATCAGGACAAAGGAAGACCACACAATCCCAAGAACTTGATTGAGATGTTCTAATGCATCCTCCATATAGTCCGGACCTGGCAAAAACCGATTACTATCTTTTTCTCGCATTGCAAAATTTCTAGAGGTATAAGAAATTGGGATCAAGAGAAGTTCGTAAAAATCTATTGCTAAAGTTTCTCGCCAATAAGGACCAAGGCCTCTTGAGACCTTTAGAATGGCTACAAATTTTATAACAAAACGGTGTATATAAAATCGAAAATAATCGGTAAATCAGTCAATCCGAAGTATATGGAAATAGTTTTGAATTTCGCCCAAAAATAATGGATTACTTTTTCTCCAACCTAATATAAACCGACTACCCTTCTCTGCAAGTAGATTAATTTTTCATTGCTCGTCGATTTTTGTTCTGGATAATTCGATTGAATGAAAATCTACGTTATTAATGACGAGTACGCTTCATAGAACTCCAATCGCGACGGTCCACGAGTTCCATAAGCGGTAAGGAAGTGTACATTTTGAGTATCTGTATGTTATACTCATCAGTCGGCGCACATCTTCTGTCACTGTCTTGACCATCTGGTTCCATCTTACTTTATCGGGTCAGTGTCGCTGGGGCCGCTCCCTTCATTTTCAGTTTCCGCTTCATTTACACCCAATACGTCTCCATTGGACGGATCTGAGAACAATTTGAGTTCATTTGGTGTGGAGACAGCTGGCTAGATCCGACCAAAACGTAACTGAACCATTAAGGATTCGCTCTTGTATACTTTCGAATTCATGATCCTCCAATGGCCACAAAAACGGTTTTTCTGCCACTGAATATGAAATTTGAAACTTGCCAGCAACCCGATCGTGGGCAGGAGCCGCGTAGAATTCGACGCCTGGAATGTGGTCAACACTCGGTCCAACAACTTACGATTCCGGATTATAACTGGCTCTGACCGACTGTTGTTCGGTTAGGTTGTTTACTTTCTCGGCAATACTTGTAGTCTCCTAGGAAATGGATTCACCGCACAATATGTTGCATCCAGTGTTTTAACCGCAGTTGATGATCGTGGGTTTCACTCCGACGTGACATCACTCGTGACACCCTACTTGCAGGTTAATCCAACAGTTTTTCCAGCTTTATTTTGGAGATGACTGTGCACAATTATTTTTAAATTATCTTTCTGCGTGATGAATATCTGAGAACCACATTAAAGTCGGCTTCATTTAATATTGGAACACAAACAATTGCGTGTAGTTCAGTCATTTATTAACGAATTCATAATTTGTTTTTCATACAAATGTAGCATTTTCTTTACTCTTTCATAAAAAAAAATTTAAAAAAATATGTATTGCTGTTTCGAAGAAATTCTCGTACTTTTCCCGTAATACGGCACATTAGGCGGCGCACACCCTTTTCGTCCACCGTTTTGGCGATTTGATTCCACCAGTTCTTCATTTGAGTCATGTTCCTAACAAGTTTTCCCTTTATCTTAAGCCTCCGCTTCGTGATTGCCCAGTATTTCTCTATCGACCGGAACTGGGGGCAGTTTGGGGGGTTGAGGTCCTTCGGTATTATGCTGACCCCGTTAATTGCGTACCATTCCATAACCGTTTTGCTGTAATGGCAGCTTGCGAGGTCCGGCCAAAACATTACTGGACGGTCGTGGGCACGAATAAACGGCAGAATCCGTTTCTGTAGGCACTCTTTTTTGTAGACTTCTGATGTCATTGTCTTGTCAGTGAGAAAGACTTTGGTTTTCTGTCCACAACTGCATATCCCCTGCCAAATCATGTACTTGCGGGCGAATTTATCCGCAAACACGAACTTAAATTTTGCAGGTACATCCCCCCGAGCCGTCGCCCAATAAAATTTTTGACCTGGGATTTGCCCAAAGTCCGCCTTCACGTAGGTCTCATCGTCCATCAGAATACATCCGTCGAATTTGGTCAGCACTTGGTCGTACAGCTTTCGAGCACGGATTCTGGCCACATTGTTCTGCTTCAGCGTCCGATTTGGCTGTTTGCTGGCTCGGAATGACCTTATTCCTTCCCGGAGACGAATTCGTCGCACCGTACTGTGAGCGGCCTGGAACTTATTGGCCAAATCGCGGTCTGAAAGATTGGGATTCCTCTTGATGGCCTTGATGACTTTCCCACGCAGTTTCCAGTCGACAGTTCCACTCCGACGCTTCGAATGCGGCTTCCGAGCCGTCGTCAATGTTTCCTTGTACTGCTTGATAACACGCCATACGGTATTTCTGGGCATTTTAAGCTGTTTAGCTAGCTTAGATGCCGACAACAATGGATTTTCATGAAAACTGTGCACAATTTTATCTCTCCGTTCGGCTTCCATGGCGGTTGTTTACAAAATGCTATCGTTTGGTGTTATGACATAAATACATGGTGAAAGGTAATGAATTTCCCGACACGTGGGTGAAAAAAGTTTCCAAATCCGTCCACTAGGAGCGCCACAATGAGCAAAAGAATTTGTTCCAATATCAAATGAAGCAGACTTTAGTTTTAAACTAGACCGGGCAGAACCGTTTACAAACACGCTATCACAAATTTGCATATCCGCCTACTGGGAGCGCCACTATCGCCAAAATGAGGTGCCACATTTCTAAATGATCTATGTCTTAAGGCTTTAACTAGGATTGGGCGATCTTGGATCGATCTTTAGAAGATCTTTTTTTTTCAATTCGATTTTTTTGGATCGATTTTTTTGTACCCGAAAATCGCGAAAATCGATTTCTTTCTTTCGATTCTTCCAACCTTGGAAAACTTTTTGACGTAGGACAGCGTCTTTGATTACTATTCAGGGGGGTCACTCTACGAAAAATGTAACGAAAAATTAAGGGATTTCAAACGCATAATACGCAGAATCATTATTGCGATATATGTTGTATATATGTATATACCATCAGATGGGAAGTTTATTCCATAATTTTGTTATATAAATCACAAACAGTAAAGTTAGCAAAACAAGTGAACAACTTAACTAATAACGTGGGTACGTTTTTAGATTGTACTCGCTGCTTGCACTGTGGGGAATGAACAACATGTTTGCATAACATTTGGGTAGAGATGGGCAAACCGTTCGCGAACAGTAAAAAAAATCTAGTTCGCCAGAAAACATTTATCGAGGCGATTTTCGCGATCGACCTTCCCAATAATGTTGCGATAGTCAAACGATTCTAATTCGGAGCATTTTCGATCGACCTTCTTAAACCTCGCATCCAAGTTGGTTTTGGTTTTTCAGAGAGTACCCCAGTTCTCGCTATCTTTTTGCCGCGCAAGCTCAACTTCTGCCCAACAACTACCACTGTCGTAATATTGTATTTTTGAACTTCCCTTCAACTTCTGCCTCCCTAATTGCTACGCATTGCTTCAGGTATATTTGTTCAAGATAGAGAGAGCTTCGTTGCTCATTATTCGTACTATTGGATCGTATAGACGCAAAAAAGTACACCTAGAACATCAGCTCCACAATAAATGATAGATTGCATCTTCTTTAGGCTCTATACGACTTCCAGGTGCACGTGTGAAACTTGCAAATTCGGAATCTTGTTCCGGACTAAGGGCTCCGTTCCATTATACTGGGTAGGTCACTACCAGGCTTGCCACATTTGATTCTATAAAATTTTCTGAAAAAAATCTGCATATCTGTTTTTTTAGCAAAAAAATCTGTATAAATAATCTGTATCGAAAAATTAAGAGAAAAAATAAAAATAAAGATTATTTCCATTTTGAATTTATTTTTCTTATTTAGGGGTTGTTGAAAGTCGTATCAACACAACCGAATATATCTTGTAAAGGTTCTCTCAGATTCCTCTGAATTATATGATGTTCATACATGGTTTTGTTCAACTTTGCCTTTAATTTTTTCGTCAATTTCATCTTGAACCTCCTCCTTGAGCCGATACATAGTTCTTCGCTTTCAAAATGGAGTCTGTAATTGTGGGTGAATGTTATCAAAAAGTGTCCTTAGTAATGGATACAAAAATTCTCATCACGCCTTTTGACATCTAACAGCTAGGACCAAGTTGTATCTGAGTCATTCAATTTGCCCTATAAGATTCGTCTTGAGTAGCCTGAATTAGTTATCCAACCCTTGTCTTCAACGAATTGAGGGAATTTAGGTTTTGCGGCTTGAAGAAATTTTGAGGGTTTATCAAGGCCGCAGTTCTGATAACCTGATCGCTGAAATCAAATCACTTTGAAATCTGTTCCACTAGGTCAATATAGAAGTCACGATAAATCGATCTGAAGGTCAGCTTCCTAGCTGCATCCAATCCTTTTTCTGCTTCTCTTGCATCGATACCAATGTAAACATCCTCAGGCTTCTTCAGAAAGTCTCCAAAATAATTCACATCAAGGTCAGCATCAGCGAATCATAGCACGTAACTCTTCAAACATAAGTGACCCAACATGATCAACAATAACATTCTTGTATCATTATAAAGTTCGCAAAATTGAGAATTTTCTGATTGAAAAGGGCGTTATTGACGAGCGGTAGAACGTTGTTTAGGAACGGCATAATCGGTTTAATCATAGGATCGTTTAAATGAGTCAATATAGGATTGACGGATTGATTATGGTCATACTTAACATTGAACGAAAAGAACGGTTTAAGCTCTTCGAGTCGCTCAGAATTTCGCAAAACAACTGCCTCCAATTAGAGCCATCTCGTTGCGTTGCGTTCAAATTTTTTATAAATCAAGGTAATAACTGGAATAATTTCAATTTTTGAATTGAATTTAAACAAAAATCTGTAAATTTTGTTTTTTTTTGCTGAAAATCTGTAATTCTGTATACACAGATTCTGTATCTGAAATTTAGCGAAAAAAATCTGTAAAATACAAAATATTCTCTATATGTGGTAACCCTGGTCACTGCTGCATGCTGCATGAGAAGCCGTTTCGGTCTCGAGGTGTTGATCATCTGCCGGCTCTTGTTATCTAAGTGTTCCCCCTGGATCCGGTGATTCTGCAATCAATTCACGCCTTTTATATTTTTTACTTAGTATACCGGAGAACCTTGTGCAAACATGGTAGCAGCGAATCAATTCGTGGGTATGTGAATCAGATGGCCTTCCATTTCATCATTGTTGGCATTCCAATATTCAATATTTGAGTGCTTGGAAATTTCGCCACTAGACCTTGAAAGTGATAAAAAGTTCCAATTTGGTATAATTTGTATTCACAGTCATTCACATTCCATTACGACAAATTTTATAAAAAAAAAAGAAGCAAGGGGTGGCGAGAACGAGCGATGAAATTTATAAATTCACTGAATTCAACTAGCTCAAGTCAATATTGTCCCTGAAAACAATACATGTTTCAGCAAGTTATCACTCATCTTCGTTCAATACAAACGCGAAAAAAATGGAAGGCTAAAACCATTCTCATACATCAGTTATTTATGCGCAATTTTCCAGCAATCCCTTCCGCCGGTGCAGATTTTGGTTACAGACGAATATGTAAATAACCGAAACGTTTTTTTTACGGGAAGTTTCACCACCCGACTCTGGTGTCACATACTCCGGCGCTGGGAGGATGGCGCAATTTTTGTCGACTCCAGCCTTTTATCCAACCCCCCGTCCCGCCGCTGGCTGCTGCGCCACGAAATACACACACTCGATGGGCGTTCGGACGCGTTTAGCGATTTTTTTCCACCCACTAAGCGATATTTTCCCTATCGAGCCACTTTATTACCTCAAACGGCCTGCCGGGACGATAAAGCGGATGTTTTAGGGGTTCATTCGTGCATGTGTATTTAAGTATCTCTGCGTTTTTTTCCCCTTCAGTTTTAGTCCTTACCTTTTTAGCGTTGATGTACCACGTTATGTTGGCCGGAGGAAACGAGGTTCCCACCGTGCACACGGCCCGGAAGTTGTCCAGCGTGGTGATGTGGGATTTGTCCAGCTGCATCAGGGGGTCCTGTTTGGGCAGCTCGACGACTTGCATCCGAGCCTGCCGGATGTCGGTGTGGAACAGTGGGGCATCCTCGGACACCTCGCACTGGAATTGCCCGGTGAGATCGCGGGTTACCCCCCGCAGGGTTACCGAGGTTGCATCCGATTGGGGACCCTGAAAAAACAAAAACAAAATTCATTGATCGACATTAGATAATCTGTTAGTGCATTTTGTACGGCAATGCAGAGAAGGGATGTCGCTACAGTGGATAATGCAATTGTATGGTTCAATTTGTTACGGTACTTTCCAGTGTGGCGTGTTTCAACTCGGTCGTTTCAGCTCGAACCCATCCGGCGCGCTGGGATCACACATCGCGTTGCAGAAGAGCAAAAGCTCCATCCGATGAGTGTAACCGGAACATGTGTCTTTGTATGTGCTAGTGTGGCTGATACGTGCGTGATTGTATGTGCTCGTATGTGAGAGAAAGTTTTCCACTTTCATCAACATTTATATTGACTCAATCGTACAGCAACTTAATTGAAATGATACTTCCCCATCGCACTTTGCCATTAAATCGAGAACTGCTACTGCGCTGTTGGTGAATGCAATTACAAAAGCAGCGCATTGCTCCGAGGATCCCGGCAATAAACGTGGCTGCGACCGAGTGAACGTCAATTTCATCGGATTGGATAGTGGAAAACGTTCGCTCTTTGGAACGTGGGTGGTTTTAATCGTTTACTAAGTTAACGAAAAAGTGTGTGTGTGTGTGTGTGTGTTCAGAAATCGAAAACTGCGGTCCAAAGAGTGGCTCAATAATAAGATTCCGTTGTTCCACAATGGAGCAGCCAATAGTAATATGACTATTAAATAACGGATTGTATTTTTTATGTCGGTCTGTAGACGAATACAATATAGAGCATTACAGCACATGCTCGTTAACTGGGTTGATTCAGTAAATTAATTGTGCTCGTTAGCTGGGCTGACTTTTTAAAGGTCAAAAATACTAAGGGGAACATCAATGGATCAATGGATACATTCGAAAAAATATTAATTGAAAAATATGTAAGCGCAAAATCAAAACTACGATGTTTTGTTATTAATTATTTATGTATTTAATCAAGATATGATAATTTTTCCAGCATAAATCAATTTATTAGACATGGCTTGATGCGTTGAATAAATAAGGCTAGTGTTGAAATAATAATAATGAGATTAACAATATTGATACTCAGTGATGGAAATACAACGTTTATATAGCGTTCAGATAATAGCGAATGTATGACGGTTAAACAAATTTTCATGCATTAAATTTGCTCAAAAAATAATGACTGTGTGTGATATTTTCAAGGTGGTGAATAACTAAATACATCATAGAGTCTGAACTCAATCTGAAATGAATAAGATCGCAGTGTTTTTCTCTGTACCTAATATGTATAGTATATATAATATATATAGTATAGTATATACACTCGACAAAAAAATTAGAGGAACAGAGTGCGAAGTCGGAAATTTTAAGGGGGTATTCTAGTGTAGAGACACGAATTTCGGACGTTTTTTCGAACTCCGTAAAAATAAAACAAAGAATATTTTTACTATTCATTATATCATTATTCGTTTATCTATCTTTCAACAATAAAACAAAAATAGGACGGAAAAAAAATATTCATAATTAGAATAGTTACACGCTGGTGAAGTGAGGGTGTTCAAAAAAAAGTTGTGCCATGGCGTACACGATTCCAGTCCTTCTGGTTATCTGAAACAAAAAAATCGAACAGATTCTGAATCAGTAAAGATGTCGCTACGGCATGAACCTCGGACAAGTCAAAAACATGGGTTTTAACAAAATGGCGGCCGTTTGAAAACAAAAATGCTGTTTAAAACGTTTTTTTTGCGTTTACCGATTTTTTAAAAATAGTAAAATTAAAAAGTTATAATTTTTTTATTGGTTCATGCGATAGAGAGATGTATGCAGATTATTTTCATATAAATTTGACATAAATCGGTTCAGTAGAACTTGAGATATCGTGTACGCCAGTTAGAAAAAAACTAGTTCCGAGAGAAACGCGTTTGAAGTTCATTGTGATGGCCGTAACAGGTTAGATACCACATCACTAAGATGGCTCTAACTAGGTAAATAATAGGATTTTCGATAAGTCCTTTCTAGAGTATATTCTTGAATGCCTAAACTACAGAAATATGGTAAAAAAAAAATTTCGATTTTTTCAGATTTCTAGACTAGAATACCCCCTTAAGTGAATTTTGACATGCTGTATCTTCGTGAAAAATCAACGTATATCGATGGGAGGCACATTATATTGAAAATACAGCTTTCAGGTATAGGAATATTTTACGCACATATTTTTATATTGGTGTGTGTGTGTGTAGGTGTAGTAGGCAATAATATCGGGAAGAAATGAAAAATCTTTTTTTTTTCGTTATTTCACGAATATTCTGGACTAACACAATTCTTTTCCAACCATGTCAACAGCAAATCCATATAACCTAATCAATCAGCTTATTTTTTGTTCCAAGAACGTTCCTGTAGGACCTTCCCACACTAAGATATTTCAGTTTGAATGAAAAATTACCGCTTCGTCTTTGATGATGAATAATTCAATAAACAACCATCGCACCGCAAATCGAAAGGCAGTTTTGAAAACTACAATAAATTCTGCACAAGGATATTTTGTTACTTTGACAAAAAAAAACTATTTAAATTTTTTGCATTGATTTCAAAAAAGGATCAAAAACAGGATTTTCATAGTGTTTTACAAAATCGACTGTAGTTCTGCAAATATCGCAGTAAGTTCTAATGTTTTCAGGCATTTTTTTAGCCTAGTGTATTCCCTAAATATCTGTGAACGTTTCATATTGATACGTTCAACCGTTTTTTCTAGCCGATTTTTCAAAGTTCGGAGTAAATTAGAGGAGCATTTAATCGCAATCGTATCAGAAGTACAAAATCGTGCGCGAATCTCAGAACAAACGATTCGTAACATTCGTTTTCATGAGTTTGTAGGTACAAATATTGTAAGGAGTGATGATACTTACACATATTCATACGCGTTTCCACACATACACGTACTCTTTACCCACAAACTCATAAAGACGAAAGTTACGAATCGTTCATTCTGAGAGTCGCGTATGATTTTATACTTCTGGTACGATTTGCGATTAAATGCTCCTCTAATTTATTCCAAACTTTGAAAAATCGTCTAGAAAAAACGGCTGAACGTATCAATATGAAACGTTCACAGATGTTTAGCGAATACACTAGGCTAACAATTTGCCTGGAAACATTGAAACTTACTGCGATATTTGCAGAACTACAGTGGATTTTGTAAAGCACTATGAAAATCCTGTTCTTGGCACTTTTTTTAAATCGATGCAAAAAATTCGAATAATTTTTTTTCGTCAAAGTAACAAAATATCCTCGTGCAGAATTTATTGGAGATTTCAAAACAGCCTTTCGATTTACGGTGCGATGGTTGTTTATTGAATTATTTATCATCAAAGACGAAGCAGTAATTTTTCATTCAAACTGAAATATCTCGGTGTGGGAAGGTCCTACAGAAACGTTCTTGGAACCAAAAAAAAAGCCGATTGATTAGGTTAGCTTCAAAATGATCAAAATGATCGATATGCGTTCATTTTTCACGAAGTTACAGCATGCCAAAAATCACTTAAAATTTCTGACTTCGCATTCTGTTCCTCTAATTTTTTCGTCAATCTTGGCGTAAAAAATCATGGTGGAACAGTTATGGCTAGAATATCAACATGAGACAATTGAACTTGATGTTGTTTTTTTGATATACTGGGAACGAGCAATACGTTTCTTAGTGTTCTTCCGATAGATAATGCATAAAAACATAGTTTTATGTAGAAGGGAATAATCTGCAATACTTTACAGAATATAAATCTCGTTGTTATTAGGCATTCGCTAACAAGGTTCACACGTGTTATGTTAAACTTTTTTTTTATTTGTTTGAGAATTAGTTCATTCTTCTAAACCAAAAATAAGTACATTAGCCCTGCTGAAAGCGTGAAATAAAATTCTTGTATTTAAACCGACTTATTCGATATGGATCTACAAAAAATATAGGGTAAGACAGTTATGAATACAATATCAACATGGTGCAATTGAGCTTGATGTTGTTTTTATAAAAGCTTGGAACAAACTATATCTTTTTTGTGTTTTTCCGGTAGAGTAGTCATAAAAACATCGTTTTATGAAGAAAAGTGAAAATTGTCAAAAAGAACATGGGGCAACTATGCGTGGAACGGCAGTATAAATATTTGAAAAAAATACAGTAAATTTATGGACTGCATTGCTTATGTCACGTCGATGGGAATTAAGCAAAAATGTGTCCAAGCATCGGCATCCGCTGCAAATATTTCCATCGAGACGTCATCTGGAACTGTGAGTGACATTTCAGAAGAACCAACTTTTGCTGATGTAATGAAGTCTTTGGATTGTCTACCGAGATATGTAAAGAGCGATGTATTTCTTTAAAATCCTTATCCACTGTAATACATTGATTTTACCATTGAAAACGTGTCGGCTAGAAATAAATTGATATGCTCAGTTATAATTTCAGTTAAATTTTCCCTATAATCATATTGATGATAAATATATATCATACACTAGCTGACCCGGCAAACTTCGTCCCGCCCAAATTATTTTTTCGTTATCACATTCACGTTTTCTTACTAACCGCACGTTCATGAGTCCAATCGTAGAACTGTTCATTGATTGTTCTTCTACTCTACCTTCAAAATTATCTTTTACTATAAAATTCCTAGTATTACTACCAAAACTCGTCATTTCAATATCAGATTATTCTAAGACTCAATTCTCGTTCAAGATTTTTCAACCACTTCCGAATAACATGTTTCTCCGTTACATGGAAATGCATGGATATGCAGAAATTCATTCTTCATTCGTATGGTAGCCCCCACACACCCCACCCCTCCCTTAGAAAGGAGTGTCGATTCACCATAGAAACGTTTCGTGCCCCCAAAGACCTCCACATGCCAAATTTGGCTCCATTTGCTTGATTAGTTCTGAGGTTATGCAGAAATTTGTGTTCCATTTGATGGCAGCCTCCCATTAGAGAGGGGGGACGAGTGTCGAGCCTCCATAGAATCGTTTATCGATCCCTAAAGCTTCCACAGTTTGATTCCATTCACTTGATTAGTTCTCGATTTATTCAATGTCCAATCACCATTTTCCTTCATCCCCCTAAACCTTCCATTTGTCCTTCTAAAACCTCCAAAGGAATAAATTCACGAGTTTATACTTCATTTGGTCTATCTCCTGCAGGGATTCCGCCGTAATAGATTTACCCACTTTCTATACTACGGGACAGTAATTTGTCTCTCAAACTCTCAACACAAAAAAAAATGCAGAGCTTAAAACTCATGTTCAACCAAATGTAATTAACTCCGCCGGGACTCGTTCGGAATTATGAGTGACAAACTTTTCGAGAAGGGTTCGTCGTCGAAGCTGGTGTCCGCCGCATTACAAGGCAGGATCGGTGCTCGTCATCATCGTTTCACTAAAAATTTGCAACCTCTGGAGGGGTTTCAACTGCTAAATTAACATCCCACTCACTTCTGGAAGGCTTGCTACATATGTGACGAACACGGAATTACAAAAAAAAAAGACTGTGGAAAATAATCCAACCAAAACTAATCTACGAGCGCGGAGCAATGACAGTTTTGGGTTTATGTAGGGGGACGTGTCCACAACGGAGCGCGCTTGTTGTTGTAAGTGAAAAGTTCTGTCAAAAAATTGAAACATATGCCATTGTAATCTGCGCCCAGAAATGGGTTTGTCATTAGCAGTGTATGTGTGTATGTACACACATTTCGCCCCTTGCTGTTGTTACACTGTTTTCTTTTTTTTTTTTTGGCTCTATTATTCTGCTGGGTGAATTGCGGGACCGGGCGCGCTTTGGGCGCAGGATATTTTAGTTTCCTCCGACGCTTCGTCCTTCAGAAGAGTTCGAGCATTCATGTGCCCTCGGGGAGAAGGGTTGGTTGGCACCATTCATCACATACGACCGACAGCTTTCGAAATCCAGTGGAACGAATAGAGGGGTCACGGGGTATCGCGGCCGGTTGTTGAAAATGAGTTCCAAAAGTTCGTGACGGGCGCGTTGTTTCCGGGGGAGGACTAAAAAGATGATTGCGCTGCTGTGTTGTGCCTTCTGTTGTCACTGGCTGAGAAGCAAGTAAGACCGACAAAACCCCAGAGTTGGCATTTTTCCACGCAGCGTGGGTTGGATTCAGCCCTGGATGCCCCTTCGGGGTGTAATTCCGAAGCCGGTAAAATTTGTTAGAGGAAATGGAACCCTTTTGGGGGGGGGGGGGGGTCGGTGGATTGCGGTGTGCACTGCAACTCTAAACTGTCAAACTCTGTTCGTCAACATGATGCTAGTTGTGGGATGATATGAACCAGGTGGGTGGGTAATCCGAGGCCCTTCGGGCTACATTTGTTTTATCAGGAGCAGTATTTCGGTACAGTAGCATAACACATGTTTCTTAGTTTGGTGCCACAGGTTGGGGAAATTCCGGAGCCGGAGGAAACGGCACTGCCGTTTGCAACTAGAGATAGTAGCGAAGTTCTGAGAATAGCACGGGAATTCACGGAAGGGAAGGAATGATAGTGTCTTGTTGCTTTGTGGTAGAAGTGTAGGTGCGGGAAGGGCTGCTGACAGTTGAGAATTCAAATTACCTCGCTTCCATCATAAAGCATATCCGAGCAGTGGAATTTCACGATACAACCTGCGGCGGGCAAGGATGATCCCAAGAAAATCTTATCATGGGATATGGATTGGGGGTGCACGAAATATCCAGCATATTCTATTCTTCCATTCGGTTGCCTGGAACACATTTATAATATAGATGCCATAGCAATATCAGAGATCGAAACAAAAGGCACACTGCAATTAACCCTTTTAGTACCGGCGAAAAGAACGTGCCTAAGCGAAGAATACCGGGCCGAATCGGCAAATTTATCGAGGTTTGTGAAAATGCTCGTAAAAACGAAAATAGAAGTGATATTTACAAAGTATAAAAAGCAGCATATTCCGAAATAAAGAGAGAATAAAACGATACGAATTGTGTTTCATTATTTGTTGAAAATCATAAGAATAACATGAAGCTAAGAAATAACAAAAATCGTGCAAATGTGATTTCTCTTCTTCAAATGGTAGTTGCACATAAAAAAAATATAAGTGTTATTATAGATATTTATAGTTAGTTTTCTGGCCACTAAAATATGTAATAAATTCTGGCCACTAAAATATGTTTTCTGGCCATTCCCTTCCCCTTAAGAGAGGGGGGAGGAGTATCTAACCACCATAGATTCGTTTATTGCACCCTAAAACCTCCACATGTCAAATTTCATTTCATTTGTTTGATTAATTCTCGAATAATGCAGATGTTTGTGTTTCATTTGTATGGCAGCCCCCTCTTAGAGAAGGGGGTGGAGTGTCTAACCACCATAGCATCATTTACTGCATCTTTAAACCTCCATATGCCTAATTTGGTTTCATTTGCTTGATTAATTCTCGAGTAATGCAGAAATTCGTGTTTCATTTGTATGACAGCCCCCACTTAGAGAGGGGGTGGAGTGTCTATCCACCATAGAATTATTTATTGCACCCTTGAACCTTCATATGCCTAATTTTGTTTCATTTGCTTGATTAATTCTCGAGAAATGCAGAAATTTGTGCTTCATTTGTATGGGAGTTTTTCTCTCAAACTTCTCACGTAAAAATAGATTTTCTCATAATTTTTTTGGTCCTTCGCAACCTCTCAAACAATTTCTTCCCATTGACTATCACATAAAACATTCCAGCACTCTGACACTAACTGGAGGGAATGTGAGTAAAAATTCTATTGATCACCTCAGGTGTACAATGAATGTATGGGAGAAAATCGTCCATAAAATTCGAGAAATGTCTTATAATCCGATACCGTTTGTCTCAAATTCCGAACACTTAAGCTTTGATGGCCATTAAACAGTGTCTCATTACACAAAATGGTACTTTTTCGCGAAATTAATTTGATTTTTGGATATAATAGAGCCTTATTTTTCATTTGACTACACAAAAAAAAATTGGTTTACAAATACATATGCATGGTGAAAAACAAAAAAAAAGTTCAATTACATTTGTATCATATTCCGAACACCATTTTTGTCACTGACTCATTCCGAACACTTTTATCTCAAATTCCGAACAGCGAAAATGCATTCTCTTTAATCATAACTTTTGAACTACTGCACCGATTTATATGATCGATATAATAAATTAAAGCCAATAAGCCAGATTAAATTCAACTTGTTGAAGAATCTTCCCGACTTGGCAAAACAGCGTTTGCTGAACTTGTTCAACAAGTTTCTGGAGCTGAATATTGTCCCGCATGACTGGAGACAAGTGAGAGTGATAGCCATACGGAAACCCAACAAGCCGGCTTGCGATCACAACTCGTATAGGCCGATTGCAATGTTATCCTGTATTCGTAAATTGTTAGAGAAAATGATTCTACTTCGTTTGGACAAGTGGGTCGAAACAAACAATTTGCTGTCAAATACGCAGTTTGGCTTCCGCCGAAGTAGAGGGACAAATGATTGTCTCGCGCTGCTATCTTCTGAAATCCAAATCGCATTTGCTCGCAAAGAACAAATGGCTTCCGTTTTTCTCGATATCAAAGGGGCATTTGATTCAGTTTCCATGGAAATTCTCTCAGAGAAGCTTCATAATCGTGGACTTTCACCAATTCTTAACAATTTCCTGTACAATTTACTGTCAGAAAAGCACATGATTTTCTCTCATGGCAGCTCGAAATCTTCTCGTTACAGTTTTATGGGCCTACCACAAGGCTCCTGCCTAAGCCCCCTCTTGTACAGTTTTTACGTCAATGATATGGATGATTGTCTAACTAGAGACTGCACGCTGAGACAACTTGCAGACGATGGAGTTATTTCCATCACGGGTACTAATCCCGTCGTTCTGCAAAAGTCGTTGCAATATACCCTGAACAATCTGTTCACGTGGGCCCTCAAGCTGGGTATCGAATTCTCTACGGAGAAAACTGAAATGGTCGTTTTTTCTAGGAAGCACGAACCCGCCCAATTCCAGCTTCACCTATCCGGCAAAACGATCCAACACTCTATGTTTTTCAAATACCTGGGTGTATATTTTGATTCTAAGTGTACCTGGGGGAGACACATTGCGTATTTGAAACAGAAATGCCAGCAAAGAATCAATTTTCTTCAAACAATTACCGGAACATGGTGGGGTGCCCATCCAGGAGACCTCATTCAGTTGTACAAAACAACGATATTATCAGTGTTAGAATATGGCAGTTTTTGCTTCCGATCAGCTGCCAGGATTCATATTCTCAAGCTGGAGAGAATACAATATCGTTGCTTGCGTATAGCCATGGGGTGTTTGCATTCGACACATACGATGAGTCTCGAAGTTTTGGCAGGAGTACCCCCGCTTACTCTTCGGTTCACAGAATTATCCTACAGATTTCTCATCCGTTGCAAGATCATGAATCCATTGGTGATTGATAACTTCGAAAATCTACTCCAACTGACTCCTCAGTCAAGTTTTATGTCTTTATACCATGAGTACCTTACCCACGACGTGCACCCTTCACCAGGCATCTCCAACCAAGTTTGCTTCCCATACTTCTGCAATTCCTCTGTCATTTTTGATCTGTCCATGCGACAAAAAATCCATGGAATCCCAGATCACCTACGCTCCGATTCTATTCCGCCGATATTTTCGGCAGAATATGGGAAAGTTGGATCTGATAAAATGTTCTTTACTGACGGTTCATTCATAAACGAGTCCACTGGCTTCGGCATCGTCAATGAAAATTCCAGTGCCTCTTTCAAACTCAAAGATCCTTGTTCCGTGTATGTCGCTGAACTGGGTGCGATATATTACGCATTAGGGATCATTGAAACATTGCCCATCGACCACTATTTTATTTTTTCAGACAGTCTCAGCTCAATAGAGGCAATCCGCTCAATGAAGGTTGATAAACGCTCATCTTATTTCCTAACTAGAATAAGACAACTATTGAGTGTTTTGGTCGAAAAATTATTCAAGATTACCTTAGTATGGGTTCCCTCTCATTGCTCGATTCCGGGGAATGAGAAAGCGGACTCGCTAGCTAAGGTGGGCGCTTTAGAAGGCACACTTTTTGAAAGGCAAATTGCTTATAATGAATTTTTCCACATTCCTCGTCAGTATACGCTCGTAAGTTGGCAGCGCATGTGGAGTGGTGATGAGTTCGGTCGTTGGTTACACACGATTATCCCTAAGGTCTCGACGAGGGCATGGTTCAAGGGATTGAATGTAGGTCGTGATTTCATTCGCGTGATATCTCGGCTTATGTCCAATCACTACAACCTAAACGCGCATCTCTATCGCATTGGGCTCGCAGCAAACAATCTTTGTGATTGTGGCGATGGCTACCACGACATCGAGCATGTTGTCTGGTCGTGTATCCGGTTCCATGCTGCTCGCTCTCAGCTCTCTAGAGCACTGAGAGCACAAGGCAGACAATCGGATATCCCCGTCCGGGATATCTTAGGTAGCCGGGATCCTGATCTTCTGCTTCATCTATACCTGTTCCTCAGAAACGCCGATGTCAACGTTTAATGATGTTTCCTTCGTTGTGTCCCCGTTTCATATCCCTCCTATCCGATCGATAAACTTTTACTTAGTCGCGGCAATACATACACACACTCTTTACAGACACACGGGCCAAAGGTTGTGCAGTCCACTGATCATTCAACAAGAGCCAAAGGTTGTACCGCTCATGACAACTCTACACGAGCTGATGATTGCGCCGCCATTCTATCCTGGATTCCTCGAGTCGAGAAAGACGCACCACGCTAGATATGGGGTACAGACTAGGGGGGCGTTGCTGATTAATGGTCAGCTGCATCCCAATAGGAAGTATCCCGTGTCGGGCACACGTACAGAGCATCGAAGACTGCGACATACCAATTATG
The DNA here is from genome assembly GCF_029784135.1 of Toxorhynchites rutilus septentrionalis. NCBI lineage: Eukaryota > Metazoa > Arthropoda > Insecta > Diptera > Culicidae > Toxorhynchites > Toxorhynchites rutilus. The sequence goes on along the minus strand of NC_073744.1, from coordinate 33,429,597 downwards.
AGAACACTTGTAATACTAACCTCGAGTCAACCGCGAGTAATCGGTTACATATTACTAACATAGTTATAAGGCAAACATTGTCAAAATATTGAACTCCCGGCCCCGTTAGGCTGACGCCATATGAGCCTTAATAAAATATATATTTTGGATAAAAAAAAAAGCCAGTCTTTTTTGGAAAAAAATATTATTCTCGCAGAAATTTGAAGTTTGTTTTCGTAATTATTGATTGTATTGGTTTTTTATAGTTTACATGGCTTAGGGACCAAGGACGCTGCATTTTTTATATTTTTTCTTCAAAGCCGTGTTTTTTTTTACATAACATATCCAAAAATCAGACATTGTTTTTTTTTGTTTAGTTGCGGTAGCTTATTGGACAGAAGATAGGAACGTGGGAAACCCATTTTTTCTGCAAGTCTATTATTTTTTCAAAGAATGAGCCGTCTAATTAGCTTCAATGGATCATCTGAATCAGTCCAGTAGTTCAAAAGATATGCATTTTTAAAAAAAGTCATTTAGATTTTTTTTATATATTTTTGGATTGTACCCTAATTTGTGAACTATTGCTGTATTTGCTTGAAAATAGTGTGTTCAAACATCTTCTTTTCGGAATTTGAAGCATGCATCGAAATTTGATTCAAATTCTGAACACTACTTGAATGCTAATTTTAATGAAGATATCTGTATAAAACAGATTTTTTTTCATCCATTTATAGTAGATTCTTACCTTTTATAGCACTTAACAGGAAAACAGCAAACAAAATAGTTGAAAAAACTACAAAAACTGAAAAATTAACAATGTTTGTTTTTTTTACAGAATTCGCTAACGCTAACATTTTATCATTGGTTTTGACCGTCACTTTTTTGAAAATGCTTATTGATAAAGATCAGTAAATTTACATTCAAAAATGAAGTGTTCGAGATTCGAGACTGTTCGGAATATGAGACAAAACGGTACAAAATATTTACCACCTCGAAAAAACACCCTATGCAAAATTTCAGCTCAATCGAACTTTGAGGTAGAGTGGCGCAAAGCGGGCAAAGTTTGAGTTTTTATTTTTGAATATCGAAAAATCACCCAAGGGAGGAGGTAAAGGAAATCGGGGTTTAAAAAAAAAGAAATTTTTTTCATGCCAAATAAATTAAAATTAAAACGTTGTTAATCTCGACGTATCATGCAATTATAAGACATTTCTCGATTTAAAAAAAAACTCATATTTTAACGTCTGCGGTGCTAGTAAATGAAGTACGATTGAGCTAATATTTTGCATTGGGTATTTTATCGTGTACATATTCTACATTTTGCGCGAAGTTCCATATAAAAAATCGGGATGATTATTTTCACCCTAAACTAAAGTGACCAGATGGTCAAAGGTCTAAAGCGGGACACAAAAAACAAAACGTTATGTATATACGTTATGTCAACATAAACCATAGTTTAGCGAGTCTCATTTATTCGTGAAACACTTAACATGTGCCCTTGCAATTAAACCTGATCTGTATTATTTCTTTCTGGGTATCGTCATTCAGTTGAGATTTTTCGGTGGTTTAGATTTTGTTTACGCCTGAAAATCACTCGCTCAGTTAGAGCATTAAAGCCTGGCAAGCACGATTCAAATTCAACAATTTTCCTCAAATTAACGAATGGAATGCTCGAAAATTTCAATACATTTTTCATCCAATTTAGTGTTAAAAAGTGTTAAAAAATGAACTATTTTCGGATGGCGTTGAAAAAAAAACTACAAAAAATTATTTAATGGAACGAATTTTCCTTAAATATTACGTTTATACAACCCTGCCTCTTCCTGTCCAACATACAACATCAATAGGGGCCTTTTATAAAAATCATTATAAATCTTTATTAAAATCTTAAAAATAAATCTTTATAAAAATTCCGATTTTGTTGCTGTCGTTTCCTGTTGACACTCTCTAAACAAAAAGTCCACTGTCGGTGCGATGAAACCAGCTCAACGTATTAATCGTTGAATGCATTGGAAGCGCTCTTGAACAGTCTGACAAATCAAAGTTTTATTTTGAGGTTCATCCATTTGAGAAGATCAACATGATCAAATTGTAATACTGAAATATATTGATATCGCGGGACATTTTCGTTACTTTTACCAAATGTGGGACGTTTCGCGGGTCGTAATCCTACGCGGGAAATTTTGTTGAAATACGGGACTGTCCCGCGTAACGCAGGACGTCTGGTCAGTTTACCCTAAACCAAACATTTTGTCTCGTATTCCCGAAAAGTCCCAGAGTGTCGATTTATGACAATTTTTTTTTCGAAATGACATTAGAATTCGACGTTTCATGCAATTTGAAGACATTTGACATCAAAAAAAATCGAAAACCCCGATTTCCTTGGGTGATTTATTTGGTTTTCAAAAACCAGCCGTCAAGGCTGTGCGACACTAGGAAATGAAGTCCGATTGACCTGATATTTTGCATAGGGTAGTTTTTTCGTGGGAATCAACATTTTTAATCAAGTTCCCTTTGAAAATTCGAGATGGCAATTTTCATTGGCACTCTAGTGTACATGTAAGAATAAAACCGAACATGTTTCTCTTTCACAGAAAAACCTAATAATACATGACTTTCATCCGTTGCATATTGGCTCACCATTCCGCCCTGATAAGCTTACGTTATAGGCTAGTTGCGAACGCAACAAAAACAGTCTTCCCCGACAATACTAGTTCCTTCCACCAGATCCCATCGGATCAGTATTCGTATTTACACCTCTGTCGTTCCTGGTGTAGCGCATCACACCGCGTGGGCGAACCACTGACTGCAAGCTAAATACTGCAGAAAAAGGCAGTTCATCATAGCCGACACCGCCACTGTTTTTTTTTCCTTGCATTGTTGCTGCCGCCTCGAAAGAGGCCCTCTGTGCCATTAAAAAGTGGGCCGAATCCCCCACGTATGCTATCATACGATGTGCATTGCCCGTGCCAGTCTCTATGGCAGCGGAACTCCGAATATGGTGAAAATTGGTAGCACGTACGATAAGACTCGCGACTCCTGCGGGCGGGGAAATTGTATCACGTGAAGGTTGGAGCACACCGTTCGACCTAAACCACTTCCGCCATCAACTAGAGGAACCAGCCACGGTTAGGATTCCCCGGTGGAATCCTTCGAACGAGGCTGGCTGAGTTTTCGGCCTGGAAGAGATTGTCCTTTGTTCGCGAGGGCCCTGGAATGGTCGCGTCGCCACTCGCCGGGGGAATGCAGCAGCAGATGCAGTTCGGGATAATGCGGAAGCTGCACATTTTAGTGCTAAAATATTACAAAGTGTTTTTTAATTAACATCCGCTATCGTGGAGTAGGCGCGCGAAGGGGAACTTTCGGGAACAATAGACACAGGCAGCAATGGCAGTGCGAAGTTAGGACTGGGCTGGTGGAGCACCATGGTTGTTCACTTGGTTTGGCTCATGATGCTTTTTTTTCTTTCAGTATTATAGTGATTTACAACACTTTTGAAGGGTTCCATTTCGATGGATTGTCAGAAATAAGATTTTCTCTCTTGACTAGGTTCGCCATACGTACATATTTATCTTTAAAGGTCAGATTTTCTCGTTATTTTTCGTACAGATCCTGTACGGTACAGAATACAGATTTTCGTCATAAAGCACAGATTGGTATAGATTTTCTCCGCCAGTGAAATTTCTTACTTTTTTTGCTCAGTGTTATTACTTGAAATCAATAGAAATACATCTCTTGGTGTGCATCATGATGTGAAGCTTGAGGCTAAAATTAGATTTGTGCCGTAGAATGAATCGCCTCAGAAAACAACTGCAGCCAGGGTTGGCAACAATTGTTTTAAAAAATCAGGAAGAATGAAAATAAAAATCAGAAAGAAATCAGGATAGCTCACATTGGGTTGTCCGGAAAGTTCGTGCTGATTTTTGGTAAAACAAAGCATTATTTTTATAGGAAAACTCACACATACTCAATTTTATTCTACAATCTCTCGCCATCTTTCACACATCTCAAAAAAGTTATCCTCCCAGAACAATTTTATTTTCCGGTGTTTTTGTTTGTTCTTTTTTTTTTTTTGCTTCATCAATTTCTTTGCGGATACTGGTACATACATATCATACAAGTTAATGCTGTTTTTCAACACGTTAAGCCCCGATTTTTTCTTGTTGCGCTTTCCATTCAGTGCGCATCAAGAGCGTTTGCATATTATCAGTGTCGGTCCCAGTCCCCAAAGATATTTATTGAATTAGGTCTACCGATATATTTCTTCGGTTTTACAACAGATGGCGTAACTTGATTATTATATCAGTGAATCAAATTTCCAGACTGTCATTGCGCGTCTTTTGCAGTGTATGTCAAAAAGTTGAAGCGTAAACAACATAGTTTTTTGCCACTTCGAATATGTTGAATTTCGTACCAACGAGAGTTTATGGTGACCATGTTCCAACTGAGCGATCGTGTCAGACGTGGTTTGCATGGTTTAAAAGTGGTCATTTTGACCTGGAAGACGAAAAATGTTCCGGACCGCCAAAAAAGTATGAAGATGAAGAATTGGAGGCTTTACTCGATCAAGATCCGTCACAAACGCAACAAGAACGTGCAGATACACTTGGAGTAGCTCAGCAAACCATATCCGATCGTTTAAAAGCAATGGGAATGATCCGAAAAATAGGATATTGGGTGCCGTATGAATTGAAGCCATGGCAGTTCTCATTTCGAATCAGGAAAACTTTGACATGAATCCCAGTATATTTTTACAGATAATTTTCATTCGGATAAAGTAAAAAGTACAAAAATAAGAAGAAATCACGATCATTTCTGAAAAATCATACAGAATTGGGTGTTTGTCAGAATGTCAGGAAACGTGCCAAAAAGTCTGGGAAATTAGGAAGGTTAGCATCTCTAGCCACGAGACGTCGAACGCGAACGAAAGGGTTTTTTTTGCATCGAATTGTTACTGACGATGAAAATTGGGTTCATTACGACAATCCTAAACAACGGGCAACGTATGGATACCCCGGCCATGCATCAACAACGGCCGCACAGAATATTCACGGCCAGAAGGTTATGCTGTCTATTTGGTGAAACCATCCGGGTGCGGTGTACTATGACCTACTAAAACCGAATGAAACCATCACGTGGGACCTCTACCGACGACAATTGATGCGTTTGAGCCGTGCACTGAAGGAAAACCGGCCATAAAGGGCGAACACGAAATTATTGCGACACATTCAACATAACTTAACATAACTTTTTTACCATTGGGTAAAAATCAACCAAATTTTGCACACTTTCTCATTGATGTGCATTGTTTACATGCTGTCAAACTCGAAGTCGTATTTTTCGATTCAACGAAAATGGAGGTGAACCAACGCGAGTCGAGAGAACAAATTCTTTCCAAACACCTGGAATTTCCTGACCTGTCGCACCGGCAGTTGGGAAAAATGTTGAAAATTCACCATTCAACCGTCTTCAGAGTGTGTTGAAGTGGTTCCAGGAGCGGTTGACGTTGGACCACGGTAAAGGAGCTGGAAGAAAACCGGGACCGGAGAACAGCAAATCCCAACGTCTCAAGCCGTGATTTGGCTAAAAAGATCGGCATGTCGCATATTCAGATTCAGGTTCAGAATGCAAAGAAAAGAGCTGGACTACATACATACAAGGTACAGAACTTCCTAAACCACGATGAGCGGCAACAATCGACGGCTAAAACACGGGCACGGAAGCTCTACGAGAAGATGCTGACAAAGTATGGCTGCTGTGTGATGGACGACGAAACGTATATAAAAGCCGATTTTAAGCAAATTCCGGGGTTGGAGTTTTTCACCGGCAAGAGCAAGTTCGATGTGGACGACAAATTTAAGAAGAAGAAAATGTCGAAGTTCACCTCCAAATATCTCGTTTGGCAGGCCATCTGCTCTTGCGGACTGAGGAGTGAGCCTTTCGTGACAAAGGGCACAGTAAATGGCGAGATCTACAAATCTGAGTGCCTCGAGAAGCGCCTTTTGCCGTTCTTGCAGCAGCACGACGAAGCTCCGCTATTTAGGCCAGATTTGGCGTCATGCCACTAATCTAAAAGTGTCCTGGAGTGGTATGAGGCCAATTCTGTCCATTTTGTTCCAAAGGACATGAACCCGCCAAACTGTCCGGAGCTGCGCCCGGTGGAGCAGTACTGGGCAATAATGAAGCGGGAACTTCGGAAGAGCAAGAAGACAGTCAAAGACGAGAAGGACATGTTAAGAAAATGGAAAAAACTGAGAAACTGGTACCGGATGACAGTGTAAAGACTTGGATGGAGGGCATCAAGCAAAAATGCGTTCAATTTTACACTCAAGGCTCTATCGATTAACTTTTCTTTTGATTTTTGAAGTAAATATATGTATAAAACTACCCTAAAATTTTAGTTTGATTCATTATAAGAAAATTGGCATGACATTTTCGGTGTCGCAATAATTTCGTGTTCGCCCTGTAATACGAGCAAAGACACGATAAAGTTATTTTGCAGCACGACAATTCTCGGCCGCATGTCGCGAAACCGGTCAAAACATACTTGGAAACGCTGAAATGAGAGGTCCTATCCCACCCAGCATATTCTACAGACATTACTCCGTCCTATTACTACCTTTTTCGATCGATGCAACATAGCCTGGTTAACCAGCACTTCTCCAATTTTGATGAATTCATAAATTGGATCGATTCGTGGTTAGCCGACAAACCGGCCGATTATTTCCGCAAAGGGATCCGTGAATTGCAGGAAGGATGGGAAAAAGTTGTGACTAGCGATGGGCAATACTTTCAATATTAAATTTGTAACCATTTTTGCAGAATAAAGCATTAATTTAAAAAAAAAACGATGAAACTTACCGGTACTGCTATTATAAATAGATAATAGTCAGTAATTCGACTAGAAAGTAGTCACATTTTGTAAAACATCCGATTTTCTTTCGTCAATCAGTACTTTCCTACCAAAAAGCTCAACGTCGGCCCCCAGGGACCGACGCTGGGCTTAAGGTGTTAAATTTGATCTCGTTATTTTTTCCTAAATTTGTCAAATATTCTTGTTTCATGAAATTATCTAGCACTCCTTTGAAAAAATCGAAATATGTGTGCGTTGTGGAAATAATTCGGATTTTCAATCTGGAACAACTTATTCAGTCGATTTAGAATGATCATACATATTGTTAAAAAAAATGTTTGCTGTACCTTTGTATCAGGAGAATTTAATTCAATGTAAGCATTATAAATGTGCGGACCGGATAACTATAATGACCAGAGATGCCAGCCTTCCGGTTTTTTTTTTCAGGATTTCCCAGACTTTTTGGCTTCCCTGATTTCCTGACAAATATTCATTTTGCCTGATTTTACTGAAATGATTCTGATTTTTCCTGATTTTTGTACTTTTTATTTCATCAGAATAAAAATTCCTGGTTGTAAAAAAGAACTTTCATAATAGCCCACTTAACAAAAAGCTTTCCGGCGCGGGTAAAACATCATGGGTACAAATGACTCACAGAAAAAAAAATTATTTCTTGAAATTTCAAATGGATCCTATGATCAGATGGGTCAGTTCTGAGACTTCACCAACTCAGAATAATCTCGTAGAATGGCGTGCGTCTAATTCAAATGAAAAAAATTGGCATTCCATCGGCTGCAAAAAATTGGCTATTGATATCTTGGTATTGGTATCGTTTTTCGAAATTTATTCTGAGGTCAATGTAGGGACGAAGTCAGAATTGAGGCGGAACTCTCGAACACAAATCTGTGTTCCACTGTGTTTTTTAAATTGTTTTCATTAAGGTGCCCGGAGAATCCCCCTTTTTTCTTCCGAAAACGACTTTTTCAAAAATTTTGTCAAATATATACCGGGAATTTGTGTTTTCATAGAAAATGCTTTATTCATCGTCTAAATCATATTATCGCTTTCAATATAGGCCCCTTCTGAAGCAATACATTTTGCCACCGAATAATCCAGTCATCGCAATGCTTTCTATACCTGTTTTAGTTCACGCAGCGAATTTGGTTTTATGTCTTCAATGCTGCCAAAAGTTCTAATACTGATGTAGATTTTCTCAACAGGTATTAGTTATCAATCAGAATGAACGATGAACAAAAACAACAACAACGACCGACATAATGGGATTTAGATTCAGGTTTCCGGAAAAATCACCTTCCAAAAACACAAACCCCCAACATTTTCAGCCCAATAATAAAAACTTCTCCAAATTCCAACCTAAACCTAATGAATATCCAACCGACACAATAATAATCAAAACAATAACAATAACAGTAATAAATAATTTCCATAATTGAAAATAAACTCAAAATAATCCCCGGGACACGTCAAACATCCAATGGTCCAACGATCCCAGTTTTCCTCTTCTTTTTTTTTCCAGCCCAATTCAATTGGCGTGATTTTCGGCGGCTGCTGTCGGTGATATCACGTACCAAAGGTACATGGCTGTGTGACGACGCCACACCGCCGAACCTTTGGATTAAAGGACCTTTCTCGGGCCCGAAATGAATCCGGCCGGTGAAGATGGATGGGAACAGTCGGATGTGTAGATGTGTGTGTGTGTGTGTTTATGCTGCTTTTGCACAAGATGATTATTATTTTCCCCACGGGAGGAGTCCTTTAAGAGGTGCTTTGTTCTACGCCACTGGAGGGGAAACAGGAACGGACAACAGTGGGAGGATGGGAGGGGAGGGAATGGGACAATTAAAATTATATTTATGAGCTTTGGGTATAATTATTTTTATCGTTATGATTATGGCACGTTGCCAGGATGCTCTGCAGGATTGCCGTAAGGGGTAGCGAACGTAGCTTGATTTGGTTAGTCCCGCTGAATAATGGTGTTTATTGATGTCGTCCGAAACCGTTGGCGCAGATTAAATTTTATCGAGTTTTAATTCGTTTGGGAAATTATGAAGTCTGATAACATTCAGATATTATTAATTTGGCAAGTGGGGAGAAAGGGAGATATTTCACTTTTTCCGAGCAATCAAAATTAAATCGTGTTTTTTTTTACTCACATCGACGGTGATACCGGAAACCGGAAATGTTCTCGCCGGAGGTGATTCCTTCGGTACGTATCGGTAAAACTCTTCCCCCTCGAAGTACCACCGAACGGAGTATAGTGATGCCTGGTTGGATGATGAGAGACAGGGATTGTTTTACAATTTGATGAGAGATAGGTAAAATAGCAATGAGCGATGCATACCTTTTCCAGCTCGAATTGGCACGACAATGTGGCGGCGTTTCCCACGATGACTGCATCCGGGACGAATATTTTCAAATCCTTAAGGCTAAGCACTGTAATGAAAGTAATAAAATAATGAATTAATGGCAGTATCCATTTACATTATTGCATTATTGCAGCATTGAAGTAGCTCCGATGAGTTGATCGATAGGGGTGGTCCTGAGATGGAATGTTTTACTTATATTGAGGCCATAAACTGTTTCTTACCACTCTGAATTTTATAATGCAAGATTCATTTTGCAAAATATATTCGGTTTTCGTTGAATGTAAATTGAGACAGAATGAAAATCACTTTCAAAAAATATTATACATTTATTATTATTCATTTGTGTACTATTTCAAAATGAAATCGAATTTAACAATAAAAATAATTAATTCATGAAAAAAAAAATTTTTCCGTCGTTTACTTTTATGAAAACGAAAGTTATGAATCGTTCATTTCGAGGGTTCGCATAACATTTTGTAGTGATTGTACAGTTTGCGATGAAGTTTTCCTCTAATTTACTCCGAACTTTGATTAGTTGTCTAAGAAAAAAGGTTCAAACGTTCACATGAGTTTAGGGGTTACGCTAGGCTAGAAATTAACGTGCTGGCATTAGAACTTACTGAAATATTTGCAAAGTTATGGAAGATTTTCTAAAACACTACAAAAACTTTTTTTTAAATCGATGCAAAAAATTCAATTTTTTTTTTTTGTTACAGCAACAAATTAGATTTGCACAGAAATTATTGGAGTTTTCAAAACTATCTTTCGGTCTGTGGCGCATGCATTATTTCTTGAATTATTCATCATCTAAGTAGAAAGAGTAATTCTTTACATGAACAGTATAGAAATCAAATGAAAGCTGTTCGATAAAGTTAATTGGATTTGCTCCTATCGATTTTTCAGTTACAGTATTTGAAAAATCACCTAAAAAATAGAATTCGCACTCTGTGCCAATGAAAATGGTTATCTCTAATTTTCGAACGGGACTTTCTTAAAATTGTTAATTTCTACGAAAAATTGTCATATGAAAAATATCAGTTCAATCAAACCTAATTTACTAACGCTGCACAGCCGTCATAGAGTTTTTTTGGAAACCAAAAAATCACTCAAAGTGTATAAGACTTCGGTGCTTAAAATAATTGGTGCCAAATGTCTTGAAATCGCATGTACTGGACTTACTCTCAAAAAAAAACATTTTTTTTTTGGTAAAAATCGGCTTTTCAGATGAAAAATTGCGACAGTTGGAAATAAAATCCGATTGAACTGAAATTTTGTATAAGGTTTTTTTTGCGAGAATCAACATTTTACAGGAAGTCCTGTTCGAAAATTTGAGATGACCATTTTCATTGGCACTCTTCACCCAAACTAGCGTTGACAGAAAACATTTCATCTTCGATAGAAAAAATACTTTTTCGTGTGCTGAAGGGTGGAATGAACGAATGAAAGCGCCTTTTCAAAAAGCTTTAAAATGTTTATATGTATCGGACCAGACATTTCTCTCTTTCAGGCTGAATGTCAGCATGGGATTGTACCCAAAAAAAAGTCCAAACAATGTCAACGAGGATCGAACCAAGGACGGCTGAAATGAAAGGCTTTTTTACACGACCTGCTTTCCACGTAGTCACTGGTGTTGTTTCATAAATACGTGATAATATTACACCTTATTATAGAATAAAGTTGGAAAGTGTTTTCTAAAAAATAAAAAGGAAAGCATAAACGTGAATCTATATCCTCCTGGGTCTGGACCGTGTATGTGGCAAAGTATGCGAAAAGCTCCAATGCGTGCTTATTTGCGATGTGTCTCTTGTTTAGCTCGCTCATATTGCTCTCATGTTGCTATAGCACATACAGGTCGGACTCGATTATCCGGAATTTTAAACTCGATTATCCGGAGTATTTTATTTTATTTTTTCTTATTTTTAGATCGGAAATTTTGAATAATCAAAATGGGTATCAAATGAAAGGGCTTGACTAGTGGAACAGAATTGTTTATGAAAAATGCAAATCCAAAATGACCGCCACCACAAGATGGCGCCAAATATATTTTTTCATAACCCCATCAATATGGGAATCAAATGAAAGGGCTTGACTAGTAGAAAACAGTTATATATGAAAAATTAAAATCCAAAATGGTCGCCACCACAAGATGGCGCCATATATATTTTTTTCATAACCCCATCAATATGGGTATCAAATGAAAGTACTGGACTGGTAGATCATTGCAAATCCAAATCCAAGATGGCCGCAGCTCTCAAGTGAACAATTACTTTTTAATGGTTTCATTCAGCTTGACCTGACCTGTATGTATGTTTGAGTGTTTGTAGGGTTGTCCCACATTAATTGAAATTTGACCCCGTTTCTGATCACTGATTGATCTGAAATTTGGAACATACCTTTTATTCTACTGTCATTATAAAACTGCGTATTCCATGATCATCAAAATATTCCTAACAAAGTTAGGTAAAAAATAAAAATTAAAAAAATATGTATTGTTTATTATGTTTTGTGTTCTCCAAGTCAAGCCATTCAGTCATATTTTAGCGACGGCCAAATTGAATTTTTCAAGATCATAGAATACGCGGTTTTATAATGACAGTAGGATTGAAGGCGTCTTCCAAATTTCAGATCAATCAATCAACAGGAACGGGGTCAATTTTCTATTAATGTGAAACAACCCTACAAACGTTCAAACTTACATACAAACAGGCCAAGTTTCATTCAGCCATTTAAAAAGTAATTAGTTATTTTGGGAGTGCGGTCATCTTGGATTTGGGTTTCTCATGATTTACTATATTCTACTGGTCGAGCACTTTCATTTGATAAGGTTTTCAAAAATATATACGGCGCCATTTTGTGGGGGCGGCCATTGTGAATTTACATTTTTCAAAAAATAACTGTGTTCTACTAGTAAATCCCTTCCATTCGATATCCATGATGGGATTGATGGGATTCTGAGAAAATATGAAATCCGCCATTTTATAGCGGCCGCAATCTTCGATTTACATGTTTTATAAATCATTGTGTTCTACTAGTCAAGCCCTTTCATTCGATACCCATATTGATGGGATTTTGAGAAAATATGCACATAATCCATTTGTAGTGGCCGTCATTTTGGATTTTCAATATCATGGAATACGCAGTTTTATAATGACACCAGAGATAAAGATGTGTTCCAAATTTCAAATCAATCGGTCAACGGGAAGAGGGTTAAATTTCTATTAATGTGATACAGCGCTACAGGCAAAGCTACAAAGTCACAAAGTCACAAACATACAAACGGGTCAAGCTAGATAAAACCGTTTAATAAATAAGTACAAAACATACTTATATTACGTTTACGGAGAGAAAATTCTTTTTTTTTATGATTCGATTATCCGAAGTGAAAAAAAAATCAATACTCCGGATAATTGAGTCCGACCGGTATTAGGTTGGGGAATAAATTATCCTTTATTTTCTCGTTTCTAGTAAAAAAAATCTTTTGTTATTTTTTGTTTGTTCCATTCAGTTGTGAGTTATAGGGTGTTAACAATGGAGGTCTACAAAGAGAAATTTCAATAAATTTCACACTTTTTATTTTATAAATGCGAAAATCTAAGCCAGGCCTCTGAAATGGTGATTGATGTATCTGCTACTGATACAACAGTAAAATACGCGCAATTTTTTTTTCAAAATTTTTAAATCTCTACTGTCAACAAATGGGTCGTTTGACGCAAGCGATTGACCAGAATCGTTCAGAATTGGCCATCTGAAGAGGCGCTGTATTCCATCAGGACAACGCAAGGCCACACAATTCCTTTTTCTCGCATTGGAAAATTTGCAGAGTGATAAGAAATTGGGATCAAGAGAAGATTGTAAAAATCTATTGCTATGGTTTTTCGCTAATAAGAACCAAGACCTCTATGATAGAGACATTATGAAGCTACCTTTAGAATTTTCCAACAAAACCGTGTATATTTGACGCAAATCGGACAATCCAAAGCATATTAAAAATAGTTTTTAATATCACCCAAAAATAATGGATTACTTTTTCCCCAACATAATATATCATACAAATGATATGCCAGTACGAGGGAGTAGCAAACTTTCTGTTATGCTCATCGAATGTTATAAATCGGGATGCCAAAAATGTACTTAAAATGAATTTTGAGTGTAGTGCGTATGATGCAGGAATAAACAATCGCTCTCTACCAGACGGACTCAAAACCGACACGTAGTCTCCTTTTATCCAGCCTCTACTTTGGATTTAAAGTTGCGAACAAACTTGCACTGCGATATGCGATATGTTCCTTCAATGGCGCACTAGCGATCCTTCGAGTGTTCCCGTTGCCCGAGTGTTTTAATGAATTCAGACAATTTCCCATAAACACATCGAAGGAGTTACTGGAGTTAGATTAATGTTGCGAGGCATTAATCAGCCTCGACTTTGTGATGCACATGATTGATTGATTCCACAATCATGAAGGAAAGTGCAGAGCCGAGGACGTTTTGATTCCCGATGATTCCTCTCTGCTTGATATTTGATTTAAAATTCGTGCAATGAATATCAGGAAAGCCCAACGTCAGACATAGAGAGTCATAGGCATAAACCTTGATTTTTGACGTAGAACTACGTCTTTCAGGAAGGGTGCCTAATCATAAAACAGGTCACGTTTTTATGAAATAAAGTTAACGTTAATAACTATTTTCACTGTGAACGAATTCTCATGATTTGCATACCAATCGTAACGGAAATTTTCTAAGATTTGTTTGCTATGCTATACATTACAATTCGCTAATCTCTAAACGGTTTAAATTCCCGAAAACTGGATGAACTTCCTTTTTTCCCATACTTTTGTTCTGCCGATTTGTGTGATAACCTTACCCATATTTAAAATGCTAGTAACTCGAACATTTCTTAACAAATCGGAAAGATGTTTGCATGAATTGATAGGAAATATTTCTACGTATTCATCACAATTAATAAAATGTTATTTTCCATGAGATGAACAATTGAATAACTGAAAAAAGTCAAGCGTTATCTATACGCCCTAACCGCCAAGTTTTGATTGGCCCGATTCACCATTTCCCCAACACAGACTTCAAAATCGATGTACCTGTGGAAACCCGCTTTGCAAATATACATGCAAATCGGGGGTATTTTTGTTCCGACCGAGCTGTGTTTCCTTAACACGGACTTCAAAATCGATGTACCTGTGGAAAACCGCTTTGTAAATATACATTCAAGTCCGGGGTTTTTTTTTTTTGATGTTGAGTACTTCTGCACTCGCTTGTCGTTGTGCAGACCGGAATATGTTTCCCTAAAACGTACTTTTAAACTAAGAAGCCTGGGAAAATCGTCATTTCAGATAGTAGAGGTGATTGAACTTTCGCGGTTCGAGAACTACGTAAACATGAGATGTAAAATAATTTCAGAGAGATATATAAAATACAATGATCGTTTAACAATTCTTCCGTTCACATATTTTGGTAGTCCTAGGCATCATATCAAACGTAAAAGGACGTTCATCAATTTTATTTTTAACGAAGAACATTATGTATTACAATAGTTCCGATGCGTTCTAAAATAATATTCGAAGTGGTAAACAAGTGGATTGCATAATATAATTGCGTAGTTCTACGTCGAAAATATGTGGTCGTATCCTAGATACAATCCCTTACTATTTTTCTTTTCAGACAGTGTCGGAATTCGAACAGCTTCATAAAGGATGATTTTTCGAAAGGTTTGTATTCATTTTATTAAATATTACCCACATTCGAATAAAGTGTATTGACTGGAATACCGAAAAGTTTGGAAAACCATTTAATATTGAAACACCTTGATTTCAATTCGGAGTGGATTTTGTTTGCGTTCATCAGCGTATGGAATTTATGTTTAAAATGGTTAACTGATGTCCGCCATACTGTCTCCCAATACATGTTGCTGTTTTATCCTTACATACTAAAACTCTCAACCAGAAATTAGCACACATTTCTTCGATGAAAATGGATGAAAAATAATGTTATTATTCTTTGTACAATTTTAAGGCTTAACTCGGTTTTACTGTACCTTTCTTCCGATAATATTGTGGAAGTGCAGAGGAGTTTCTACCAAATTCGAAAGAAGAATTACGGCTCTGAGAATGAGTGTTTCCAATCCTCGAAATAACAATTGCTTACAATACCTCAATTCGAAAACGTGAAACGGTTCGGGCTCTCGTTCGAGAAATTCTTGTAGGCTCTTTCGTTTATGAGCCTTTGAAAGTGACTCAGGTTATTGAATTCCTTGCCATTAGGGCATATATTATTTGCTTTGAATGGTACCAATCCTGAAACCGAGCCCCCGTAGTAAAGTTCTTCCCTTATTGATTTTTTCATTTGTGAATGGATCACGAATTTCCACTCCCCTTTTAGGGGCGCGTTGCATTTCCGTCGAAATGATCCAATACTCCCGAAGAGCGGAGAGATATATTTCATCACCTTCATTTATAGCTTCGGAGCTGCCAGAACGACTTCTCCGGCTCCTTCCTTCCCCATTTTGGAAATTAGCTCACAGAAAACGACATCCCATAAATTCAAACCTACATTCTTCTTCGTTCCCCCTACCCACTCTCACCTTGTCGAAGAAAATTCTCGACACTTGGAAATAGCAACCTGGCAGGGAGCTGCTCCACTCGAAAGGTACCAACCACAAGACGATAACCGAAACTCCGGATCAGTTCTGTCTGCTCGGGCCAAAATCTAGCTATCTTTCAAGCAGAAGACGACGACATCCCGGAATGTTCCGTTCTGCTCTGCTGGCAGGATCGAAGTTCAATTTCGGAACATGATTGTGAGGGAGTGCGATAAGACGACATTTGCCGTATTTGCCGCTCTCTTGCTACCCTCCCGCATCCGCTTCCACCGATATCTTCTGCAGTGGTTAGTTAAGTTGCAGCATAACCAGGTGAAATTGATATATGTCCGATGCTCCACAGGGAGAAGAAATTTAAGCACTTTCAGCAAGGACGAATCGATGTTTTTTTTTGCGCCCTCTTCACATATATGTGTATAGAAACGGCCTCATTAGAAAGTGCGCTGTTCCACCTATAAATTCAGGATCGTTGAAAACAAATTAGATAACCTAAAATCGGACACCACGGTGTGAACCCCAACAGATTCTTGGCCTTCAATCGACTCGATGTGTTATTCTTCATACTTCAACAGCCGACTACCATAATGTCATCGCCGGTGCAAAGATTGAAATATGGCGAATATGAAATTGCAATTGTGCTTTTTGCAACATTTGCCGTCGACCATTCCACTGCGAATGAACCGAACGACCAGCCACACCCCCTCGCACCTTGCGTTCATCTTCCTATTTTCCGCAGCATCTCTATCCCGCGGGCCGAGCGCTTCTCGGGTGTGACATTTTACAGGATGATTAATATCCGATTCGAAATGAATTTTACCGCTTTGCTTTGGGGCTCAAAATAATGTATTTCATTTATTTCAATGAACAACGCCAATCGACTCCTGGTATCGGACGGTGACCGGTCCTTCGTGTCCTCAGCTCAGCTCAGTCAACACACAATTCGTTTTTTTTTTCTCTTATTTTTTACGTTGCTTCCTTTGTGTAGTAGCCCGATGAAAAGTGTGGGTGGTGAGGTCAGAGTTTAGAGCGACAGGAAATTATATCTGCAGCAGATGGCTTCGACGCTATGTAGGCGACCGGAATCACTGTTTTGCGAGCGACATTTCCATGAATGAGATGACAAAATAAATAAATCTGTTTGGCATTGAAACCGAGCGGGAGATAAAGCTCAGCGTTTCGTAACGAACGCTATCAGCTGTTGGATGCAAAACGTGCGGCGAGGAGTTATCAATTCTCTTGGGATTCAATTGTCTCCGGGCTCGGGTGTAGCCCGAATCAGCGAAGGCAACTTGAACTCGACCCTGGATTGCAGATTGGATTTTAATTTGAGTCCCAGTATGAACAAAAAAAACTTTAACAAAGTGTGGCAAAATTGACTCTGATTTATCACCATTCTACATTGCACAATTGCTCAGAAACAACTCTTAACGAAGTGACCTCGCCCTGCAGTCAATCGAACACTTATACTTCTCATAGAATCACCGATTTCTGCACAAACAAGCCTCATAGCCACAGGAAGGAAGCGAACCATCATCAGTCGGACTTCGGTGTGTTCGGGTCTGTTTGTCCGGCCAATTTCAGTAGGCCAAACAAGTGGAGACCGACATCCGGTACAGCCTCAACCGAAACCTGAGGCGCTCGACGCATACGCACACAAATTCCCATTGACAGCTGGGTAATAAACTATCGGCTTACTCCTTAATGCATAATAAAATATGTTCGGTAATATTCCAGAGGCAGAGCACGAATTCCAACTGTCGGAATGAAGCTGCTGCTGCTGCTACCTCATGATATGTTTTTGCATCATCTGGCACGGTAAACGAAAACCGATAACCTCCTAGCAAAACGAGAGCGATGCCCTGGCGCACCTTTGCGGGCACAAGTCCACACACACACACACACCTAGCAATTGCATCCAACATTGGCATGGGATGAAGTACGCATCTCGGCTGAATGCTGATCCTAACAATCAATGTGTTACGAAATAATGTGTGTCTGCTAGATGAAACAAACCGAGTTGGAGTCCGGGTTGGATGGACCAGAACAATCCGAGGATGCACTTCACTTGATTGGCATAAATCAGCGAAATTGCACAAAGAACATATCGAACGCAGCTTGAACAACAACAAGTACCGATGATTTGAGAAGGAAACAGTCACATGTATTCATTAAAAAAGTTGAATAGGTCAATAAGCGACCTTGAGTTGGCAAATTGTACACTTACTCGGCTGTCTTTAAATGCCACACGCCAGGGGTTTTCAAATGGAGCTCCGCGGGAAATTTGGAGCGGGAAATGGAGCAAAAAAGTCACAGGAGGGTTTTGTCCGAGACACGACCGCATAGTTGACGTAGGATTCCGTTAGGTTATCTGTTTATTTTGGATATGTTTGAAGAATGACATCGTTCAACTCTTTGATAATGATTTGGTGCCTCTAAAAAGGACCGTTTTGTTTAGTTGTTTGGTATTGTTGTCTGTTTTTACCGAGTGATGGTGATAGAAGGATGGTAAACAGTCGTTGGATGGTGCGTATCAGATAAAAGATACCGAAGTGGAACGAAGTGATGAAAACCGCCCTCTGTGATCGTAGACGAGATGCCTCCTGTGTTAGGTATAGATGAAATAAATAAATAAAGAACTCACCAATGTAATATAAGATAATTACCAATACCGAGCACAATTATAAATTTTTCTTATCAGGCTTTTCCCTCACTTCAAAATAAAAAAAAAACAGTAAAACCATGTTACTTTAATATAGAGAAAACATATTTGAAATGGAAAAGGTAATTTTTTTATAATTTTTACTTTCTGAGTGTTTATACAACCCAATGCATAATAAATGGACTAGCAACAACTAATACTATATGTAGAGCATATGGGAAATCACTTTTTCTAATATTTCTTCACTTTTCCAATTTTTCTCGCCATATAAAATTTCAAAAAAAACCAAACGACCCGTTCTCGATCAGAAACATACCTTGGTTTTTATTTATGAAAATTGAAATAAATCCTTTCATATATCAAGTCATTTATAACACAACTGCTTCCATTTTACACTTACACTTGTGCTAAATTTTTTACAATACAAGATCGGTCATTGATGTGAAATTTCACGAAGCAACCAACATTAAAGTTCCAAATTTAAATTTTATTTGCTAGAATTAATCGTATCACTCACCTTACTTGTTATATAAAAATGTCCCCTACTTTCGTGTATTTGCAATGTCGATTTCCTCCAGGCAGCTTGGTTTTGATGTCTTTGTTAGAGACCCGCCGCATGCGTCGTCGATTTCGACCAATCAGAAGTGGGTATTCCCGTTAGGATAGGGGTTGAGTTTTTTCAATTGTTCGATAGTTAGTTTCATGACATATATTATTTACTTCAATATAAAAAATTGTTATGGAGTGCCGAAATCGATTGACGCAAAAATTTCCTCAATCCAACATGAAATGACTGAGCAATAAGCGTTTGAAATTGGACAATTTTCACGATGTGCTCGACAATTTTCAATTTGTACCCCACCATGTTCCCGAAAGACGTAATCCTACGTCAAAAGGTTGAATACCACTGGATTAAAATATGCAGGTGGTCCGTCAAATGTTATTGTTATAAAAAGTGCTCTGCCATGAAAAAAATCTGAAAACACACCACCAAAATTCTATCATCATGGTTACTAACCGGTGGGTACAATAAAAATAAGCGGGTTACATCTATGATATAACTGCAACGTCGACGTTAGTAATCATTTGTTTGTATTGATAAACTATTGATAAAATGAGTGTAGGAAGGAAGGAAGGTATTGTATTATAGAGACTTTAAACTTTTGCAGTTCTTTCGTCTCCAGCCTTGAGAAAGGCCCTTTGAAAACTCTACTCTATTCTACTCCAGCGCTACCACCTCCGCCCTCTTGCCTTGAGAAAGGCACTCGATCCCTCGCCGTCCAGCCCGTCCAGCAACGATGTTGTCCAGTCGGTGTCCACACAAAGAATGATAAAATGAGTGTTGTGTTCGAACCCGCTTTTGTAGTCCGTGTTAGGAAAACACATTCCGGAGCACAAATGAATATGGATACAAAAGTATCACCGGCTTGTATGCAAAAAAAAAATCAACTTCAATTTGTCATAGTATAGAAGCGACTCTAAACCTGAAAGTTAACTCGCCTTTAGTATTGGTAGTGACGATTTCCCCAGGCTCCTCGATTTAGTAGCCCGTGTTGAGGAAACACATTCCGGTCTGCAGAACTGCAAGCGATTCTATTTCAGTCTCACTAATGCCCTGGATTAATGAAGGAAGGGGTGTGATAACTACTAACTGCTACTTTCCCAATTAATTTCTAGCTTTTAGTACATTATCTGTATTATTATCATGTTTAATCACAATGAAACCGTTTAACCTAAAAAGTTTTTTTTTCTACTTATTTTATTTTTTAGTTTTTAGGACATTACCTGTATCATTAGTATATTTCTCTACAATGAAACTGTTCAACAATTTTTTATTTTTTTATTTCTTACTTAATTTTTTTTTTTTTGAACATGTTTTCCTGTATTCACGAACGGTTCAATCGATCGTCGTTTCGAATTGATGACGAGTATAATTTCCGCTGGGTATTTCTAGAATAAAGAATCGATGCTTGCACCGAAAATGATGATGGTGTTGACCCATTCCAGCGTGACGTGACAACTCAAAACAGTGTTTTTTTCTCGTTTTCATGTACAGGGTTTTTCCATTTCGGGCTTCCGAAACTATACAGCCCTGCGCTAACAACCGTTTGACATAGCTGTCAACCAAAGCGTCATATCGTTAGTTGAATGTCTGCCATTTTACAATATGGATCGTTTTAGCATCGCACAACGTGTTAATTTTGTTAAATTATACTATAAAAATGATGAAAAACCGGCAAATGTTTTTCGAGCATTACGGACGGATTTTGGTCGTCATGGACGGCCTACAGAGCACACAAGTGCGTAAATTCGAACAAACTGGATCCGTAGCGGATATTGTGAAACCTGTGCATCATCGTAATGTGCGTTCGGCCGAAAATATTGCTGCTGTTGCTGCCAGTGTGGAGGATGACCCGAATGCTTCGATTCCACGGCGTGCTCAGCAATTGGGCTTGTCAAACACATCATTGTGGCGAATTTTGCATTTGGACTTGCACCTACATCCATATAAAGTCCAACTGGTACAAAAATTTGAGCGTGGTGACCATGGAATGCGTCGGGTATACGTCGATTGGGTGAACGAACAACAGCAGCAAAATGCTGAATTTTCGCATCAAATTTCCTTCAGCGATGAGGCACATTTCGAGCTCGGTGGCTATGTGAACACCCAAAATTCCGTATATGGGGCTCGGAAAATCCACACGTGATTGTTGAGAGGCAATTGCATCCGCCAAAAGTCACTATTTGGTGCGCATTATGGTCTGGTGGAGTCATCGGGCCGTATTTCTTTGAAAATGAGGATGGCGAGACGGTATCTGTGAATGGTGAGCGCTATGGCCGCATGTTGACCGATTTTTTTTTGCCACAAATTGAAGATATGGATACGGATGACATGTGGTTTCAGCAGGACGGCGCCACGTGCCACACAACACGACCGAACATGGCCATATTGCGAACGCAATTTGAGAGACGCATAATTTCGCGATTTGGTGATGCCAATTGGCCGTCTAGATCATGTGATTTGAACCCGCAAGACTTTTTTTTTGTGGGGTTATGCGAAAGACCGTGTCTATGCCAACTCTCCGCAAACTCTTGAACATTTGCAAGACAACATTCGTGAAGTTATGACCGAGATACCGCTCCATATGGACCGAAAAATCATCGAAAATTACCTGTTCCGGATCAAGGTGTGCGAGGAAGCCCTAGGTGGACATTTGAATGATGTTGTATTTCACACATAATGGCATAAACCAAACTTTAATTTGAAATAAAAGTTTCATCGAAATTCGAATTCTAAGTGTGTTTTATTTCAATTTACTTTCGGAATTTAAAGTTGGAAAATCCTGTATAAATCACACGATTTCCAAATAGTAAACGATATCAAAGTAAAATTAAGAAAATTATCTACAAGAATCTTTAGTTGGAGAATAGTTTACTGTTCAATTCGCTTGTTGCCAGCTGAATACTTTTGTGACGTGACAATACCTGTCTTTTTGCGGTTTCCGAATTTTGAATATTAATGTTGAATTTTCAGTTCCGTTTCAAAACATACAAATGAACTTTGTTCTATGATTTGTCAACAAAAGATGTACAGTGATTCCTGTATATTCAGTTCTTCAAAAAACTCGCAAGAACATTCCAAAAATCGGCATTCATTTTGTTACGTGAGAACGCGCTCTGTACGAAAAAACAGTCTCCACGTAGCGTTGTCACGTCACACAATCAACAAGTTGTATTAAATAAGCATTTCACCGTATTGTAGCAAGCTATATACAATTTTTTATGTGGTGACTTTTTTCTGGCTCTCTTCATTCTTGCGTTTTATCGGCATTCCGCGTTTTCACTGCTTCAAAAACAGAGAAGAAATATTTTTGACCTGTATGGAAAATAATTTCAATGTTTCTTTAGATTGTAAAACATTTTTATTTGGGAAAATTCAGGGTGGTCCTAAACCGACCTTCAATTTTTACATCGTGATTGTTCAACACGTTCACTCTGGCGCTTGCCATCAATGGCTAGCACAATCCTGGTTCATCGAGTGGCACTAACTACATGACTTTGACTTGGACGTTGGCTTTGATAGTAAACCGTTGACGTTTGCGTGTGTATTTGGATGTGTACTTTCTTTGTGTAACTCCACACGCGTTGCTCTTAAGCTAAGTTCTTACCACTCAAATATTATCCCCCTCGCTTGAACCTTTCTGCTCTTTATCAAACTTTATTCTCTTTTTCCATTATTCTTCGCCTACCCATGGATATATGCCAACGCTACCATTCACGATCGTTTTGTGGAATTTCATGCCATTTCTGGTCTTTTAGACCCGTTTCTAACCAACCGGAAGTCACCATCCTCGATTTTAAAATGACATCGGAATACGATATTCTACTTCCGTTGGTAAGACACCTACAACAAATACCCAAATCGTATGGGGTTTTCTTTTTTGTAATTCAATAGACGAATTTCAAGACAACTCGTCTTAGGAGTTGGCAGCACCATCTCAGATAGCAGTGAAACGTTGTGGGTGTAAAGACATGGATCATTTAAGCAACTTTGCGTACTTGAAATATTCAAAAAAGAATTAGACCACTTTTTGAAAAAAGTAAAAAAAAATTTCTTAATTTTTTATAAAAATGTATAACTTGAAAACTATGATACCTAAAAATGTCTTGTCAAAGGATGAAATGTAGGAAATTGTTTATATTTTCACAAGAAAATACCAAAAAAAAATTGGAAAAAAATTCGCTGAATAAAAAGTTATTTTAAAATATAAAATTCTTTATTCTCAAAAACGTTTTTTTCAAATTCCCAAAAATATATACATGAATAGCCCTTACAATTTCCAACAAGTCGTCCATTCATCGGAAGATGGGCACTTTTACAAAGAAAAAGTTTTTCTAACAACTTTTCATGTTTTCATTGAAAAAAATACAACTTATCCTAATTTTGTTTAAAGTCAAGATAGCGATATATTGTATTCTACAAAGTTTTAGATCTTATTAAAATATGAACTTTTGTCGAAGACGTCAACTATTTATCTTTTATAGTTTTTGGAATATAATTCATTTTGCATGAAGGCTCCTGAAAAATAATAGTGGTTTGCTCGTAACATTTTTGTATGTAAATTCTCACGTTTGACATGTCCTTGACATGTTTCTAAGCCGAGAAAAGTTAGCAGAGTACTGAAAATGCGATAATTTATACATAAAAATGTAAAGAATTGAACATTAATAGTATTTTTCAAAGAAAAAATGTAAAAGTTGTTGTTCGAAAAACCTTTTCCATTTAAATGTGCCCATCGTTCAATGTATGGAAAACTTGTTGGAAATTTTAGGGACTATTTATAATTTTTTTTCGGGATTTTAAAAACAAATGTTTTCGAAAAAATGAATTTAAATTTTTTTTTTCCAAAAAAATTTGACAATTTTTAATGAAGACCTCAAACATTTCCTATATTCCCTTCTTTGACTAAAATTTTGTAGGTCTAATAGATTTTTTTGTAAGGTTTTTTTTAATTTCTTGTTTTTTTCAACTTTTCTTTCGAAAAATCTTAATTTAAAAACTATGAAATCTTCAAAAAGTTGGTTAGAGAATGAAATGTAGGATATTATTTAGCTTTTCATTAAAAAATATCAAACAAATTTTTGGAAAAGAAATTCATTGAAAAAAAAAATTGAAAATTTAAATTCATTTTTCTCGAGAACATGTGTTTCTAAAATTCTGAAAAATGTGGATATAAATAGCCATTAGAATTTCCAACAAGTAACCCATACATCGGAAGATGGGCACATTTAAATGGAAAAAGTTTTTCAAACAACAACTTTTTAATTTTTTTCTTTTAAAAATGTAATGTGATTCGTAACATTTTTATGTATAAATTATCGCAATTTACATGCTCTGCTAACTTTTCTCTATTCAGAAACATGTCAAGAACATGTCAAATGTGAGAATTTACATACAAAAATGTTACGTGCTAAACATAATTTTTGCTCTGCTAACTTTTGTCTATTTAGAAACATGTCAAGAACATGTCGGATGTGAGAATTTACATACAAGAATGTTACGAGCAAAACATATTTTTTTTCAGGAGTCATATTTCATACAAAAATGACTTGTATTCCATAAATTATGAAAGATAGAAAGTTGACGTCTTCGACAAAAGTTCATATCTTAATAAGATCTGAAACTTTGTTGAATACACTATGTCGCTATCTAGATTTTAAACAAAATTAGGATTGGTCGTATTTTTTTCAAAGAAAACATGAAAAAGATGTTGTTAGAAGAACTTTTCCCTGTAAAAATGTGCAATACGTTTTTGAAAAACATTAATATTTTTCAGCGAATGTTTTTGGTATTTCTTTTTTGAAAATTTCAACAATTTCCTACATTTCATCCTTTGACAAAAATTTTGTAGGTATCATAGTTTTGGCTTTTTCCAATAAGTAGTCTAATTCTTTTTCGAATATTTCAAGTATGCAAAGTTGCCTCAATGATCCATGCAAATAAAGTCTGAATAACCTTGTTTTCGTATTTTTTTGCATAAATTTGGCTTGAAAAAAAACTTATAATCATATATAACCAATTTTCACCCTCATCTCCTTTTTCCATCGCGATATATGTATTTTTATATAAACGATACCAAATAATTGATTCGTCGTTCGTTTTTTAAACAGGACGTATTTATTTACGTTGTTTAATGCCTATTATTCCAATCACACTCATGCTCGGAATGCAAAATAATAGTCATGCTATTGTCGTCAATCCTGATAAAAAACCGATTGAAGACCACGTGTGTAGATCCAATGCGCCACAATTACTTTAATTATTAGGAACATCATTACTCATTTTGAATTAATATTTTAATATTATGCGGTTGGAGGAGACGAAACAAACAAAAGAGTGCCCTCGAAAGATTCTTATGTTTGTCGTTTGATGAATTGGCGCAGTCAGGACAACGTCATTCTAGGATGTCTTGAGCTGTGTCAATAAACCATGGTCAACATATTCGCAAAGGTAGAGAGCGAACGACTGTGATTCCTTTGAGACAATCAACAGAAGCGGTTCGAGGAATGATAGCAAGACGCTATCATGAGTAACACCTACACAGCCTTTGTTCGAACGACAGCACGTGTGTTCAAACAAAATAAATGCAATCTTTAATGAGCTCTATTACAAAATTACACGTATTTCGTCAAACATGTTGCTGGATGTATACATGTTTTATAGAAGAATCGTTAAGTTCGGACTGTTTTCTAGGTATTTAAACAACATCGAGTAATGATTTTCATCCAAATTTAAGCAATTTAAAATTATTTTCGTGTCTGCTAATCTGATACAGATTAAATTGCTCCACGAATACGGATTACTTATTTTTAAGTTTATTTTGCGCCGAGGCAAGGTTGCTAAATTTCATAGCACGAATGATCAGATTTCTGAATGCAAAATACGAATCCTGAGATCCGATCGATCCGGTCCATTTCTCTGTACATCATAGATCTCATCTCCATCTTCACATCACACTCAGGTTCGGAAAGTTCCCACGGTCCAATGCAATACACGGTCAAATCCTCACGTATCTGCTCGATATCCACGTGGAATCTATTCTTCATCGATCATAATCAATTAATTTTATAGATCGTTGAAACAATTGAACACACATGTATTGCAATACATGTATGTACATGTATTGCAATACATTAGTTATTTTTTATTCAACAGTCAAAATATTCATTAGAAGTAATTTATATGGCAGAACAACGTTTGCCGGGTCATCTAGTCTATCTATAAAATATTCTTGAACTTTCACTCAAACATCGTTTAATTTTGTGTGTTCCATACATGAAAACGTCAAAAAAATGCTTGTGTTGTATCAGAATATTATCACGTCACGCTGGAATGAATCGTATAATTTGCGTGACGTGACAACGACTTCTTGAGACAGTTGATACACCTCTATTTGTGGACCGATCGTCACCAAATTTTGTGGGTTGTTGGCCCTCATTGTTTGCTTAGAGAAAAGGTTTGAATAAAATTTAAAAGAATGATTTATTATTGTGACGTTGCAACGCTTACGCTTGAAGCGTTACCTGTTCTTCAAATGTCATTCAATGGATCATAGACATTGAATTTTAGTTGAGCAAGTGCAGAGATATCTCAAGGAACCTAAAAATACTGAAAACCTAAAATATTTTAAATATAAGTATATAGTTATTCAAACTCGTCTCTCTCAAAGGTTGGCGCATAAAAATCAAATTCGTTTCAAGGAATTTATGATATAACTAGTGCTAGTGCTTGAATAGCACTACGTTTTCAATTTTCTCTTAAAACTAAATTTGAAATTTGGGCCTTTGGTGCATAACCTCATGGAATGGGCCTTTTTCATACCATTAGGTGTAGAGTTTTTGTGTACAATTGAATCGCCCATAAGCGTTGTTGATTTTATACATTGTTAAAGAAAAATAGTGGTGGTGGTGGAAGTAAATGTCTAGAAGAAAAGATACATACTACCAATACAGACACAAGTGACGTATGTCGTTCTTACGAGAACAATAATGAATCATGTATCAACCATCTTCAGTTGTTTCTATAAATCCACGCAAACCGTTCTATCCTTTTCAGGGCCACTATCCAGTTCAAAAGAGTTTTCTGCATTTCCTCGTATCAATTATAATTCAATACTCATGCTCATCCACTCACACATGCACCCATAATTCACGAAACAGTCCCAAAATATTGACGAATAACTACACTTCAGTCTGCGGATGTAAAGGCAAAAAATATTGAAAATCTGTCATTGATGTTAAAGTCTGCATTCCTTCAACTAAGAGAAACAATCGGTCAACGGTGATCTCAGTTTACATCGACAGCATTGCGCTCATAACTTTCATTCCAATATGGATACCATGCATCATCAGCTTCACATCCATACGTTATTTGTTCGCATAAAACTTCTCCCCGGATTGTCCCAACTCAGAAAGAAGGGACCAATAAAGTTAACCGGAACTAAGAAACGGACCCGCTGGCTGTAGAACGAACGCTCCCGTTTGATTCGTTTTATTTAACATCACCAAACAAACAGACAAGTAAGCTAACAACTGAGACCCGGCCCTTGTTTCTCGCGTGGATGGTGTGTAATTTCACATTGTAAATATATTCGTGTGTATGTCATCATTTGCTTGCCTGCGAGGGAATTCACCCCTGCGACGAGAGTACATTTAGATCGAAACGAAATAAATACCGATTTCAATCACGATACAATTGGCAGTCAGATATTCGATTTATTCTCTGTGTGGCACATAACGTTCAGCGGCGAAAAAACAAACAAACAAACAAACTACAAGCTTCGAGTCCTTTTTCTAGTGCACGGCGTTGATTTCCTTCTCGTTCTTGTTGTAGATCAGCGTGTCGTAGTAGTACATGTTCGGGGTGAACCAGAACTTCTCGTCGATCTGACGATCGAACGGATATCCGAATGGCAGCGAGTCAACATAGCGCGCACCGGTACCGACACCGCAGTTGATCGTGTAGTCGTAGCCTTGGTGCTGGGGTGTGTTCGGTGCGTGATACGGGGACACGATGAAGTACAGCTGGTAGGCCATACCGCCCTTCTTACCCTTCGGCAGCATCAGACGGGACGGGAAGCCACAGTGAGCCTCGGTCATATCCAGTGGGAACTTCTTCTCGCCGTTGGTCGCAGCCATCACCCATTTGTACAGGTCGTAGTAGCTGGTGCGGTCCTGAACGTACAGCGAGAATTGGCTCGAGTCACGCACGATAGTGTTCTTGCCGTTTGCGAGTTCCGTCTGGAAGACGTCCAGCAGAACGAAGTTCTTGCGGTTCTCGTTTATTCCGTAGACGTGGCCGTACTGGTTGTACTTCGGTCCCAGATACACACGGACGACAGCTCGCTGAGCCTTATCCGCGTACACGTTCAGTTTGAGGTTGAATGGCATATGGTTCAGACGCCACTGGCGAGCCTTGATCAGGAAGCCCTCGCCCTGGTGGTGGGTGATTCTTCCGGTTTTCCTCAAGTTGTTGCCCTCGATGTTGGTATCGTCTTGTACCTCCACATCTACGGCGTTGGTAATGTCGGCATCGAAACGGTCGAAGTAGGTCACCAGTTTGTCCACATCCACGGATTCAATCTTGACGCCTGGGAAGTTGAGCTCGTCGTAGGTGTAGTGTTGCAGGTGATTCTTGAATTCCCAGTACCAGTGCATGATACGCTTGTACATCTGGTAGAACATTGGGTCACGCAGAGAGGTCTCGTAGTGCTCCAGCACTCCTGGAATCACCTTGTGGGTATCGAGATGATCCATGGATGCGCCCAGGAGATTACGAGCAATATGGCCAACGTATTTGTAGTAACGATTGTTCACACTATCCGGGTTGCCCTGGATCAAATTGCCGAGGTACTCAACAGATTCCGGTCTAGTCAGATCGATGTGACTACCATCCTGGAGGGTAACGTAGCCCTGATCGATAGCCTCGCGAATACGGTGCTCGATGTCGACCATTTCGTCGATCTGGTTGTAGTTGTCCGCGGTGTAGATGTTGTAGTAGTTGTCACGCGCCGGGAAGTTTTGTCCATTGTAGTAGTGCATGTCTGGATAGTAACCGGTGCGGATCGGCTTGTACCAGGAGAACTCCGGGATAGCTCCGAGGTCGTTGGACAGGCGTTCCAAGTAGTAGCGGGCAAGCAATTGCTGGTGTTTGAACAGATACAGTTCCCCACGACGGTCCTTGTAGAGGCCATATTCCTTGCCACCCATCCAGAACGGATAGTCAGCGTTGAAGTAGTAGTAGTAGGTGTTCAGGCCAATATCTTCGGTGTAGTAGGAAACCTTCTGATCGGGGTTGGTGTGAACGTACCAGCCAGTGTAGTTCGCTGGGATGACGACCGAGTAGACGTCATCAACCTTCTTGGTGCCGTAGAAACCCTGCATTTTGTACTGGGTAGCCCTCTGGATGACTTCGCTGTTGAAGAAATAGTTCGGGTAGATTTCGTACGGAGCGGGTAGCTCTAGGCCGGCCATATCATTGCGGTGAAGCAGTGCTACGGTGGTTGCGTATATCCACAGTCCTTCGTTCACGTGGAAACGGGCCCAGGCAACCGATTTGTAGAAAGTGTCCCAATCGTTGGCGTAGTAGAACACATGGAACAACGCAATAGCCTGCTCGCGGTGATGTTCGTGGAAAATGCTGAAAGTGTCATCCATTTGCAGCATTCCGTGTCTATACATCTGGAAGAATTCCTTCACAGCATCGGCGTTCTTGTAGTGGTCGTAATTATCCTGGATCTTGTACTGCTTCGCCACATTCCACTGTTCGTTGTGCACCTCATGCTGTTGGACATGCTGGAACAACTCGAGCAGTTGACGCTGCTTGACCAGGAAATTCTTGTCCGCGTACTTGATCTTATCATCAGGAACCACGACGTATCCAGCAGCCAAAGCTGCGAAAGCCACCAACGCTACCAATGTGATCGCCTTCATGTCGAAACGACTTGTGATGTACCTTCACCGGCCAGCAGTTGCCTTTTATAATCCACCTGTATCGATGGATTATCACGCGCGCTTCGGACACAGTTATCGCGTTGCCAGCCGACCCTTTTGCCCCTCGAGGTGGGCAGCCTGAACCGGGTGGATAGAACCGTAAAGGGCACTTGTGAATACATGATTGTAAAAACACCGTTGAAGATAATTGACTCAACATTCGCTAATATGATTTTATTCACCCGGCGACGTTATCAAGTTCGAGCTGTTTTCGAAGCTAACTGATAAATTACGTATAGGTGCTCTTTGATGTTTAAAATGTTACATTTCGTTAATCGCTCTCGCCACATTGTATGCCTTTATCACTCTAATATTAAGTGAAACCAATGCACACATTTTGGTAATCACATTCATTACAATGTATGCCTTTGCCGACTCAGTGCTGCATAAACCCAGATCAACAAGTTGAAGCTTGGATAGTCCTACTCAGCATCATGCTCATTGAAAGGATTAAAGTAGTATTAAGGCAATGAGACAACCGCAAGTAATTATCCGGATTGGTTGGTTGTTTGGTTTGGTTCGGTACCATTAAACTTATCCGGGGATGTTGTGTGCCGCGTAGGCCAGCTCTAAACTATGGAGTAGAAATTTGCTGCTTGGCTTGCGGTGAGGACGATGTCAATGGTGAGGAATCATTTAAAGGATTATCACAGTGTTCAGAACATTGAAATTCAATCAATATGACGTTGAAGATGCTTTGTGATGAACTTGGCACAAAACATTATCCCTCTAAACGATGATTTTAGTATATATTACAGTTTATGTCCGTGATAGGAATATTTATCTTCAGTGTTCTAAAACCGTGAATAATTCAAAGAGGTCTTTTGCGATATACATGTGTTGTCTATTAATACGGAAAGCTCGAATCTGAAACCATCAACAGCAAGGAAAATGACATCAAGATTTTTTAGTCGAAACAGTAAAAAAAAATTATCCAACTCGGAAACAATGTCTCAGTTTGTGGTTCAGTAAACGGACAAAGGGATACAACCGTGAAAGACACCGGGATCAGGAAGCGAGTGTTTACTACGCTCTGCCGAGCGCCAGACGAGCATCATTAGCCGTCGGCCGCTGAGACTCCACCAACTCTGGAGATGCCACGAATGATTGCTATACGCTAATGGTGGTGGGTGAGTTCCCTCCAGAGCTCCGCCATCTGCAACATCTGAAAGCACCACGATTGTCTGTTTCCCAGAAAACTTATTATTGCCATTCATAGCGCATGAAACGGGGGCGGCAAAATCAACTTTCCACACAAGTCAATATTTTGCCTCTCCGTCGAAAGTCAAATTATAACTTCGCAATCGGTTGTTGAAAGTTGAAAAGCAGCTGTATCAGAAACCATTCAAAGTGCCTCGTGAAGTAACTGCAAAGATAAAGAGGGACGGGGTGTGAGGAAAGAATTCTTAATCTGTGGACCCTTTTTATTTTGCCGCTCCTAGCCAAAGAGCACATGTGAGTTGAAAGTTACGAGCTTCTCTCTGAAGTAAGTTAAATTGAAAATAAATATTTAACAGCGCGAGCACATAGTAGCGAATTTTGCGTATGGCTCGTTGCATCAAGCAAAAAAGAAAAAAAAATATTACAAAAGTTTTGCGAAACCTTCCTCGCCCTGGGTGTAAAAGTGGCGAAAACCAGGATGCCTTTTCACATTTCCATATATTAAATTTCAACTCGAAAACACACGCCCGGTACATTTATCGAACATAACCACCATTCAACGGTTTCGAGCGTTTTGGTTTTGTTTTCGCGCTTTATCGAGAGTGAGATTTGTTAAATTTTCCCACAGCATTCGATGCTTCACAACATGACGGATGTTTCGAGAGATATTGGGCTTAAACCACAACGAAATACGTTTTATAATGTGATGTTCGTGGAAACGAAGAAATTGGAAGTCAACGGACAAAAGATGCTGTGAAAATTAATAACCAGCTGATTATACTCGATGGAATAACGAGGTCCGACCATTCGTGGTAAACCAATATCTATAGCTCAACAATGATGGGTCCCTGTTGATGTGTGGGGAAAAAACGGTTTGGATTACCATTTACCAATTTTGAAGTGATTTGTTTTGGACAGAATTCATTGCTGAATCTATTAGGATGGGAAATTCAGACCTGACTTTCGTCATTCTGAAACCTGTATTCCTCATTCTAGTTTTAATGGTGGTTATTTTTCTGATTTCGGATCCAAATCCCTAAGTCCCAATCCAGGGAGCCAAAATGCCAAAGTTTCTCTTACAACATTTTTTTCCTGTTTTCTTTGAAAAAAATAAAACTAATCCTAATCTGGTTCAAAGTCAAGATAACGATGTAGTGCATTCGACAATGTTACAGTTTCGGTTTTATATTTTCTTTCAGATTGTTAGGTATTTAATATTAACGCATCCAGTTGTTCGACCACTTGTAATATAGTAATAAATTGTCATTAGGAATCATTTCAATAATTGGTTAAATGACCAATTGAAAATGTTGGAAACATCCATTAAAATTCGAAAATCAATGAAAACTAAATTTCCGAAGAAAACATCACTTTTGGAGACTGCGTATACGAGTATTAACGAAGTATTTTTATTTTTATTTCAAAAGTAAATTTTAAGTGAATTAATTGTGTTATTTTTTCAAGAAATATAGTCATGAATAGAACGGCAGTGATGAATGAGAAATTATAAAGTTCTAAAATTAAATATTGGGCCCGATTATGTAATTATAGTCGAACAGAATTTCACTTGTTGTCTCTATTTTACTGTTATCGCACAGTTGGATGAAAGCTGTCGGCATAATTTTTCGAGCTGTTTGGTTTGTTTGTTGCATTCCTGATGCTTTGCTTTAAGAAACATTACGGAGACATTTCAAAATATGCAATTTGCCGACGCTCGAGAAAGAACTCGATTCGGAAAGATTCTATCGATTTACAAAATGATAGTGAAAGTTATAGGGATCGAATTTAACGTTCGATTCAATTTACATAATAGAGGCCAAAAGTTCCGTTAGATAGTTCTTATACTTCTAGTTAATTGGTTAATCGATCTCACAGACCGAGAATCAATAATTTTTATTTAGTTAGAAAAAGTCTAAGTCCTCTAATTGGGCATCTAGCCAATTGGACAGACCTGTAATGCGACAAGAATATTTAATTGGATATTTTGATATGATTCTGTAAACCTTCTTTGTGCAAGCTTCAACAACACGATGAATTTTTAGGAGTGTTTTCGACCATTTTCCAACCATTTTACTATATTATGTATTTTGCACACTTTTCTAGCGATTGTTTGTTAAATTTTCAATGATTTTTCTATTTGAACTTATTTCTCACATTTTGTTGTGTTTGTTGATAAGTCCAATTAAAGGTCACAATCACCAGTAATGCGACAATGAGTGGTACTTTGGTATGACCCACTAGAGGTGAATCACTGTATCTTTTTTGCTTAAAATAAATACAAATAATGCCTAAAAATAGCATCAGCAAAAAACAATAGCAAAATTACAGAGACACGCACAGTCTGTGACACTGTGCGCGAGTATACGAGCTATGATTTTGCGCGCAAATACAGGAGAGTTCAAACTAGGATTGGGCGATCTTTAGAAAAAGATCTATCTTGACGGATAGATTCTCTAAACGGTGTAGGGATGGATTCACTGATTAAATCGTTACCAGAGAATCGATCTTTGAAAATCGAATCCTTTTTTCCAATTTATTTACTTATTCTTTATAATTGTTAATAAACACGGAATGAAAATTTCACATTTATATTCAACCATCGAGGGAATTTCAATTTGATTCTCAACACAAAGGTCACAAAAATAACTTGAATGCCCAAAAAAATTGTATTTTCCAGAGCCTTTATTGTGTACCGTTATGGAATCATTCAATTTAATGAATTAAATTATTTTTTTCCAATTCATTTATTTGTAAGGCTCAATCGCATGAGCTTTGCGGAGCCACTAATTCATGATTTGTTTTTACAGAATTTCAACTTAAATCTATGTTTAGTAGGTTTCGACCGATTACTCGCGGATTACTCGAGGTTAGAGGGGCAAGGTTGAAAATTATTATTAGAAATGCAACAACTGATATTCATGTAGAACTCCACTGGCAATAATCCCATAAAATCCAACCGTGCCATACGTCTGGCATTTAGTCGAAGTTTTGGTAGTAGTCTTAGTTCTAGAAAAAATGCTTCAGCTGGACCTGATGTCACCATCCAATTTCGTCACAATTTTCACTGTCAATCAAGTGAATGAGATGGCGTAAATAGCTTGTATCAATTGGTTTTGTAATGACCAAACTTACAAAACTGCTGTTTGTCAGGTGGTTTTTGATGAGATTAATCGTTGAGTATGAAGTAAATTTTGTGAGAATATGCCAAATATTTAAAAAAGCTTTAGTTAACCCATTAACGACCAAGCTGTAAAAAATATTTTTTTGATGAAAGCCATTGGTGTAATTTTAATTATTGACGCTAAAGAATCCCCAATGTTCAAGAATTATTTTTTTCCCATCTTCCATTTTCCGGGAAATGACTGTTCGAAAAATCGAACATTGGCCGAAACCCGCACTTTTTATTTGCAAGTACAAACACACTGCGAACTGAAAGTCACTTCAATTAGCAAATATACGGTATTCATAAATGCATCAATTTTACATTCCGAGACGAACAGGCACAGGAGGATGCAGGTCTCTAAGTATAAACTTAAATGAATCCACCTAAGGTGAGATGTGACATTTCTTATTCAATGTAATTTTAACTTATTACTGGCAGGTTTTTTCTTTCAAACGAAAGCATATGCTGTTATTTCTATTGTTAGTCTTGGAGAAATGTCTATGCTTAAGAATCATTTCTTCCCAATTATCCTTTTCCCGAAAAATCTAACATTTCCCAAAACCAGCAAAGTACCAAAATTATGCGAAAAAAAAAGGCATTGAGGATTGAGTGGTTATTATTCGGTCCGGTGGGAGAATATTCACACCAGCAATCGCATTAGAATCCTCGTTACACGTACTGATCATTTTCTCCAGTTCCTGCACACACGAACACACGGGCCGTAATCACTTAAGGTTATTACGGACAAAAAATCGTACAGATTTTCAATAATATTTGCTAAATCAATCGATGTTTGCAAACATTCACAATTGAAAATGCAAAAACAAATGAAAAACCTTCCGTCTTTCAAAGTAAATGAAACAAAATGCGCTGCGTAGGTTAGATGTGTTGGTATTGATTCAGCAGAGAAAAATGTTGGTTAAAAAATAGGTTAAAAGGGGGAACTTGAAACCATTTCTTAAATAAATCAAAAAATGGATGAGCATTCAGCGATAGATTTTTTCAATTGTATCCCTAATATATTCCCGAAATCGATTATTAAAAGGTGATCCTTATAGGAGTGCTATGCTCCGCACTCGAACGGTCAAAATCAATGTTCACTGAAAAACAAATTTACAAAAGGAATTCTACGATCAAAAATATCGAAAAGATCGATTATCGCGTTTTCTGGAGTACAAAGAATCGATCCAAAAAATCGGAAATCGGAGAGGAAAAGATCGATCTTCCGAAAACCGATGCAAGATTGCCCAATCCTAGTTCAAACTTTGTCTTATTGTCTAGTACTAAATTCATTTTCTGATGACTTTTTCATACAGTCAACGTTGGTAGACCGCAGCCTAACATTTGAACAATAAATCGCCCGTAATACCCAAAAGTTTGGCCAACACTGTTTTATAGTTTCTGAAATATATGGAAATAGCTGACCCGGCAAACTTCGTCTCACCCAGCATGGGTTTTTGACGTAGAACTACGTCTTTCATTAAGGGTGCAAAATCACGTTTTTATGAAATAAAGTTAACGCTAATAACTATTTTTGCCGCGAACGGATTTTGGCGATTTACATACCAAATGAATCGGAAATCCCCTAAGATTTATTCAATATGCTATACATTACAATCCCATGGTGTATAAATGGTTAAAATTCATGAAAACTATAAGCGTTTCCATTTTCCCATACATTTGTTCTGTCCATTTGTGTGCTTTCCCGAACAGAGCTGTCAATAACGAGTAACTCATGGACGAGCAACGAAGGGGAAATCGTAAGACTTAAAGTCTCTGTGAACAAAGGAAAAGAAAAAGAACGAAGGGGAATGTTTGCCTAGGGTATAAACAGAGGACCTCGCTGAGGCAAACTTTCATTCTTCGTGAGGACACCGACTGAACAACATCGTTGCTGGGCGAGCTGGACGGTGAGGAGTGGAGGTGTAGTACGAGGGAAAAGTAAAGTTTTCCAAGGACCTTTTTGTAGGTTAGAGACGAATGAACTAAAGAAGTTTAAAGTCTCACGTGTCTTAGTTTCGGATTGAAATGTGGACGCGAACAAATTACTGACTCGCCGATGTCACTAGCACTGCAATAATTGCATCAAACTGACGCCGTTGCATTAAGGTTATGAGCTACACAATTATGTGGGAATCATCAAGCTAGGCTATCGTCAGCTCACCAGGAATATAAATGTTCTGGAATTTTGTCTGTGATTTGGTTTCGCATGATGGTAGCAAAACTCTCTCCACAAAGGATGCCAGCTAAGCTGATCTAGACCGGCAATATTAACAAAAAGGGCTTCTGTTGAGAAGAGCGTAAAACGGAGATAAGTGTGTGCATATTTAATTGCTTCAAACCATCGATATATGGAAATTTTTGTGTGTGGACGTGCGTGCGTTTTGGCGTATTGCGCTGTTGCGGGTGAACATGTCGATCCGAACGTGACGACAAGGAGGGGAGATAGCGGGAGAGAAATATTGGCGCTAGGGTATTAGTAATGAATATCTGCTGTGGCAAATATTCAGCCTTTTTCCAAGCAGTTGACATCGTTTGTTTTCCGTCACCATAAAAGCTTCGTTGTTGCCTTTGACATTGTATCAATGCATTAAACTGACGCTATGGTAAATCAGGTGTTAAGGTTGTGCACCAAAAAATTATTTATATTTTATTATTTATATTATTATTATTTATATTATTTAAATATTGAATACCAAGTTATAATAAGTTATAAATTTATTTGGGTTCACGTGCCAGTTGCAAAGCTCCCTTCAACTAGGATTGCATTTGCGCTAATCTTGATCATGATGAAGCAGTGCTACTCTTTTCGAGGTTGTTGAGATTAACAGGAAGGTAAATGTCGTTCTGGAATTCTGTATGTGATTTGGTTTCGCTTACCAGTAGCAAAACTTTCTCCACTAAGGATGATAACTGCGCTTATCTCGAGCATATATTGTTCTGCGAGGACAAGAATGAATCATCAAACAATAATCGTCAAATGATTCTACAAGAAAAAAATATTTCAGGGCGACCACTGCTAGAATGGTTATTTCTAAAATTTCATAGCATGATAAAATAATACTCGCAGTTATAAACAAGCGACTTGAATTAAACTACAGCGTAGTTCTACGTCAACAATGCGGTCGTGTCTTGGACACAACCTCCTATAATTTTTTTGTTATGAATACATTCAAACATTTACGTTTTCTTATTAAGCGAATGTTCATGGGTCCAATCGCAGATCCGTTAATTGATTGATCTTCTAAACGAACCTTTACAATTTCCTTTCACTATAAGTTTCCTAGTACTTCTACCAAAACTCGTCATAATAATATCAAATTATTATCGTTCAAAATTTTTCAGTCATTTGCAAATAGCATGTTTCTTCGTTACATGAAATACATGTTTGATATAGAAAATATAAAATATAGATAACATAATATAATAGAATATATAAAATATAAGAGTAGGTTTTTTCACCTGAAAATTCATTTCTACTCGCGAAAAATGATCAATTTTGTTAGCGCAAACATCGAACAAACTAATGACACTTATCACGATGTAATTGTAGAACATATGGGAATCTTATTTTTCGAATTTTCCCATTTTTCAATCATCATGTTTGGTTGGAATATATTTGGTTGTAATATTTAGTAATATTTTCATGGGACCCCCTTCCCTTTTCCATAGGAGAGAGGTGTGTCAAACCATTAAAGAAACATTTCTTGTACTCTAAAACCGTCACATTCCAATTTTGGTTCCGTTTGCGCTATTAATTCTCGAGTTATGCAGAAATTTGTGTTTTATTTGTGTGGCAGCTCCCCCTTAGGTAGAAGGAAGGAAGGCTCGCTAGAACCTCCACATGCCAAATTTGGCTCCTTGAGTTATGGCAGAAATTTGTGTTTTGTTGGATGGTTACCTCCACTTAGAGAGAAGGGAAGAGTGTCGAACCACCATATAAACATTTCTTGCTCCCTAGAACCTCCACATGTCATGTTTGGCTCCGTATGCTTGATTAGTTCTCGAGCGATGCACAAATTTGTGTTTCATTTATATGGCAGCCCCCCTCAGGGGGGGGGCTCGTGTCGAACCACCATAAACACATTTGTTGCCCCCCATAATCTCCACATGTCAAATTTGATTCCATTCACGCAATTAGTTCTCGAGAATTTTAAAAGAATACATTTTTGAGAAATATGAATTTAATTTTTTTAAATAATATTATTTTTCAATGTATTTTTGTAAAAATTTTCGGTATATTTTATAAGGATTGAGCATTTTTTTATAATTCATTCTCTGACCAAAATTCTGAACATCTCATAGTTCAGGAGTCCGAAATTTTTGTTAAAAATTGAGTAATATTTATTGGCCCTTTTCAAAAAGTAGTTTAATTCTTTTTTGGAGATTTCAAGTATGCAAAGTTGCTTAAATGATCTATTCACAACGTTTCACTGCAATCGAAGATGTTGTTACAAATGCACAATGATCCCTAATGTGCATTCATGTGGAAATTAATATTTAGAGCTCGATAGTTATTCTCTATACGTGAACTATCTCCAACAAAGTTGTTACATATGAAAATGTGTGCCTTCAAAGTGTTGTAAAAAAATAGGGTAACCAAAATTTTCGATGAAACAAAAAATATAACTTTCTTATCTTTACAGATAGAAGTAAACTCAGTTCGACAATATTGTAGTCCCAGTTAGTTTAAGTAACTTTATACAACAAGTTTTTTTCTGTCACTAGAAATAATCGATATAGGTGCGTTAGGGTTACAATGAAAAAAAACGGTTTTTTACTCAAACTTTCATATTTCAAAATTTAAATGCGAACTGTCTTCAGAATACTTTGAGAACTTACGAAGACAAACATTTTGCGATGCAGATTTTGTGAATATGTCAACTCTACTCAAATTTATTCATATTTCTTCACCAAAACTACGCCCTCTTCATTTGTTCGTCATTTTTTCTGGAGCAAACATATAAAATGTTTATTGGTGGCATTTTAAAGAGCATATTTCACTCTACATAATGTGAGATGTTCAAAACTATGCATTTTTTTGTATTTGAGTGAACTAAAATTGCAATCATTGGTTTTTGGGTGAAATCAATAATCAATAACTTTGAATAGGATTATGATATGGACAGTGTCATGTATCCATCAATGTTTCAATGATGGAGTTTTTGTTTGTAGACGCTGTCAACAAGGTATACAATGCTGGGTTTTAAGTCGTTGCTGCTACTGCAGTAGAGAAACGTTGGTAAATCATATTATCCATTGTGAATATATAAAAAAAATATATGGCAACAAGTTTTGAAACTTCGCTCCATAATGATTCATTATAATGTTATTTCGGCCAATGAAAACTGCTTTACAGTGAAGAATGAAAAATGAAGACATTTAACGTTTGGTTTGAGATGTTCATGCTATGTTTTTTTCTCATTTTTCATTTCCACGAATAGCGTCTCCACAGAACACAGACAAGTATTCTCACAGCTTCCAGCATATGGAACTAAGGACCGTATCGTTAATTATGGGTACGCTCAAAACACAGCTTTATTTCAAATATTGCATTTATTTTTCAGTTCTGATATCAAAATATTGTATCTTATGAATGAAAGAAAGGAGTAACAGTAAAAAATAATCAAGATTCTGATTTTCGCGCCAATGATCGCACCTGCTTCTTGATGTCCCTCATTAGGTTCTGGACAACCGTCTCATCGACTTGTTTGCTCACATTTATCCAATCCTTTTTGAACTGCTCAAGGTCATCGGCTGCCTTGTCCTTCTTCCGCAGTCGTCCCTTCATCAAAGCCCCAAATTTTTCAATAGGTCTTATTTGCGGACAATTTGGAGGATTCATCTCCTTTTCCACAAAATCGACATTATTCTCGCGATACCAATCCAAGGTCAAACGTGCATAGTGGCATGATGCCAAATCAGGCCAAAATAGTGTCGGACCAGTGTGCTTTCGGATGAGCGGTAACACACGCTTTTGGAGACATTCTTTCCGGTAAATTTCACCATTCATATTCCCGAGAGTGAAGAAAGGAGATGATTTCATGCCACATTGACAAACAGCTTGCCAAACCAGCACTTTCTTACCGAATTTTTCGCAAAAAATTGACTTCTCCGCGTTCGGGACATCTGTTCCTTGCTTTACAGTGTAAAACTGTGCCCCAGGAAGAGTTTTGTAGTCCAGTTTGACGTAGGTTTCATCATCCATGACGATGCACAGTTCGCGTTTGCTTAAAATCCCATCGTAAAGCTTACGGGCACGGGTTTTCACGGAACTTGCCTGAATTTGGCTGCGTTTGGGACATTTTTGCTTTCTATATGCCTTCAGTGAGTTACGTTCTTTGGCACGTTGAACCATACCGATTGATGTTCCACACTTTTTTGCGCAATCCCGTATCGATAATTCCTTTTTTCTTTCAAATTGCCTGCAAATCTTTTTATCCAAGTTTGGCTTGGATGGCCCAGGTTTTCTGCCGCGACCGGGTAGATCCTTCAATGTATTATACATACCAAATCGCTTGATAGCGTTTTGGACCGCATGGACGCTTACTCCTTCCGCCTTCGCCAATTTTCTCATTGATATTCCTGTTTCGGAGCAGTATCTGGTCACAATGGATTTTCGTTTTTCTTCTGTTAGCCCTCTCATGATTGCACTTTTAGGAAAAAACGATCTTTTAACAATGCTAACTGAACGCTAACTGTGTCAACAACAGGAGAAAAATAAACAGCTGTCGAAACAAGCTATAGT
Source organism: Toxorhynchites rutilus septentrionalis (assembly GCF_029784135.1). Classification (NCBI taxonomy): domain Eukaryota; kingdom Metazoa; phylum Arthropoda; class Insecta; order Diptera; family Culicidae; genus Toxorhynchites; species Toxorhynchites rutilus. The sequence continues at coordinate 33,388,484 of NC_073744.1, read as the reverse complement.
CTTTTTCAGACGGAGACTCTAAGGCGTACCCATAAATAACGATACGGTCCTTAGCACACAAATAGGGAAGAATGATTCGCATTTGCAGTGTATTTATCATTTCACTGCATGTTTCCTGTATGTTTTGTCATCGCTGTCTGTTTCCTTTAAAATGAATTGCTGGTAAATGAACATCATTCCCAGCACTCAATCATGTGCTCGTATGGAAACTTTGGTTCTAAGTTCTTACTGTACATGTCATTCATGGGAAATTTTGACGCTAGCTTTGTAGAATTCGGACAGATTGAGTGTAGATTGCAAGAGATATTTAATTATTGTTGATCTGAAGAAATGCCATTCAAATAATAAAACAACAGTCATCAAAACAATTATGCCAATCATCTGAAAAAAAAAATAAACCACTCAGATAGACTGATCCGGTAGTTGAAGTGCTAATTAACTGTGAAAACGGCAATCGTGAATAACTGAAAAACTACACATCGCATCACGCCTCCACTTAATCGAATTCCCTTGAACCCATCGAATCAAGGATGCTCGGATAAAAAAGCATGTAGCCTGGCGCTGGAGAGTCAATTAGCAATATAATTAACTACTCGCAAGATAATCATCATCCCCATGAAACGAGATTCTTTCTCCAATTCAAAGACTTCCCACCACAATTAAACTCCCGCACATACAAACAAACGGAGAAAGAAAACTGGTAATAATAATAATAATGACAGCCCCACCTGTGATCTGGAAGTTGGCATTTGATAATGTCGCCGAATTAGCGCGCTTTACTTACCACTAACGAACTGTTCGGCGAGCATTAGCCAGCATAAGAAGATGAAATTAAACCAGCCGTAAACAATTTTCCTCCGCTTTGGCATCGCTGTGAAGGTGCTTCCTCTGCTGGTCCTGCAGGTCGAGGATCTGGAGCGAGCGGCGGTGGTGGTGATGGTGGCGGCGGTAGTGGAAGAAGTCCTGCAAGCGAGAATGAAAAGTCAGGAAAAAGATGAGATCATTGTGTGTGTGTGTGTGTGTGGGTGTATCTGCGGGAAGATAGCATTGGCAGAGAGGGATATATTCATAAGTAGCCCGCTACCAACCCACCCCGCAAGGAGTGGGTGGATGGTTGGTTGGCTGGCGAAGATCATTGCTTGTAATTTCATCAAATTATTGCTTATTAAATGTGATTACAGTCTCTTTTTTGTGCTAACGTTGGAGCAGCGTTTTCCCAGACGCTGAGGAGCAATTTGATTGTATGATGCGAAATGGCACCCGGTGGGAGCATTAGCGGCAAGCAAAAAAACCACACATCGTTTGGGGGAAATTAGGCACGATTTGATTGATGGTGATCAAAAAATGGGGAAAGCTACATCGCGGGAAGATAAGCATCCAGCAGGATATCACACGCATACACGAGGTTTGTTCATGACAAACTGGATGTTGTTTTAATTTGCTCTACTTCTGCGGTTCCTTAAAATCACATAACTGGCGCGTCCTTTTCTTCTGTCATTAAAAATGCAAATTTGTTCTAATGACTCCGCTTTTACCGTCTCCTCAGCCAAGATAGAGTCCTGAAATGATTAATCATCGTCATCTCAAAAGCTAGTCAAAGCAGTGACATTTTATTCTCGCTACAACTGGTGTCATTGGCAATCCTTAAGTGGGCTTGAAGGGAGGAGTAAAATAAAATATGATTAAGAGGCAGTTGACAGAAGACAAAACAAAAAGGGGTGAGATATTTAAGATGAACAAAACTTTTCTCATTTATCACATCGCCGAGCTGGTTTTCATTATCGCTTCGAAAGAAAAGGAGCACTCTTGCCCCTTCAAGCATGAGTCCGAGACTGTTCACTTAAATGGGACTCATTTTTGGCATTAATGATTATGAGTGAATCATTTCTGATCTCGATAGAAAGACGAAACAAAAGTTCATTTAAAAAGTATCGGTTAGCTCCGGGGACAGCTCCTAATATCCGTTAATTGATTCCAAAAGCGGCTAGTCAATTCGATATTAATTGATTCGAAAACAGTCGGAGAGCATCGTGACAAGCGATAACACTGGCCCCTGCTACGGGTGTACCGACACGTTTATGCTCTCAACAGCTATCGATGATCAACGCCCTCGCTTATCCGGCCTGGAAAACCACCCGCTTATCCTAGAGGTGGTGGGTGGAGCGAGGCGAGAAGCGGATCATTGATAGCACACCTCACGTTCGATTGGTGTCTCCCCAATGATGAAGAGATTTTTCATTCGTTTCTTCCCCTGCTTCGGACTCTCGCCTTCACCGGGTTCAGGGTAAGAACGGAGATAGCGCTTTTGAATATTTATGAATGCACATAACCTCCACGGCCATAAACATCGATACCAAATAATCTCCAGAGGCAAATGATTCCGTTTGTTCCCGTTTGTTGCTTCGGCAGCGGCTGGTGTTAAGATCCGAATCGTTTGGAATGAAACGGGTTCCCAAACGAGAGTGGGTGGACTGAGTTTAGGATTGATTATGAGACAGATTGTGACCTTGAATGCGGATTGATTACAACATCGGGAGAGTTTTCGATTCCAACCAAAGATGCCAGATCTAAGAGAGTATCCCTGGATCTACGGAAACAGGTATCCGTACGTGAAACCGACGGTATTTTGCACAATCTCTATGGAGCAATTTCACTTTAAATTAACCGACTGCTGTCCTGACCATCTCGGATTTTCCTGGAATTTTAGTATGCCATTATCCGTACTTAAAATCCAAATGATTAATTCAAATCTGATCTACCGCAAAGTTTTTGGGAAATCAATTATCTATTTAGTAAAAATAACATTTCAAATACACCGTAAAGAAATTTTAATCCAAATTTTAATTTAATATTGATTTATTTTTGATATTTTTCAGTATCTTTTAGCATAATTACATTTTTAACACTCCCAAAAACATCATTTCCAAGACGTATCGTAGTTCAAACGAGATTGAAACGCGTTTAGCTTGAAACCTTGTTTCTCATCTGGCGGCACGTTCGATCGTTTGATCGACTCGGCTGACTTTTTCTCCAGAAACTTCACTCCTTCGAATACGACCAGGAATCGCAAAAAAAACACTGACGAAAAAAAGCAGTTGAAAAGCATCACATTAACCTTAAAGAATGGCGTTCCCATTTGTAATTCGATCTCATTTGTACCCAAAAAATTTGTACCCAACACGATAAATCTGCTTCAGTGTAGCGCGATTGAAGATTTCTTCGGGTTTATGAGCTTCTCGGTGTACACAAATAACTGGAGAGTCACGAATTGCAAACAGTTGGTTGGTGGAATCAAGAGATGCATTCGCAAAGTTTACATGAAGACCATTCAACGCTCCTGTTCCGAAAATTTTAGGTGCCATCGGTTTTAATTATGCAAAGTCGTGGAGCGCGATCTATTTTTTTCCTAAAATCCCAGTCAAATTTGGACAATATTTCTACCAAACATAAATAAATTCCAGTCAAATTAAATTCTCAAGTAAAATCAAGTTTCAGATTAGATTAGATCAGGCAATGATTTCAGCAAACATTTAATCAAATTCGCAAGTCTCAAAACAGTTATTAGGCTGTCAAAAAAGAACTGTGGTATTTCCGCGAGGTGTCGTTGTAAGCGCGTAGTTCTAGTTGTATTCAATGTATCGAGTCATACTATAGATTGTATTTTTTTTAGGTATTTTTGCGCGCTATAATATAGTCCTTGACAGTGTTTTGTTTGGTTTAGTCGTTCGTGAGTTATAGTGTCGCAAATATGGAGCAAAATAAAGAGAAAATCCGACATATTTTACAGTACTACTATGACAAAGGCAAAAATGCATCTCAAGCTGCCAATAAAATTTGTGCAGTTTATGTACCCGATACAGTTTCCATTTCCACCGCACAACGATGGTTTCAACGTTTTCGTTCTGGTGTAGAGGTCGTCGAAGATGCGCCACGCTCCGGAAGGCCTGTCGTCGAAAATTACGACAAAATCGCTGAATTAGCCGAGAAAGACCGGCATAGTAGCAGCCGTAGCATCGGCCAAGAGCTGGGGATAAGTCATCAGACCGTTATTCACCATTTGAAGAAGCTTGGATTCAAAAAAAAGCTCGATGTATGGGTGCCACACACGTAGACGCAAAAAAACATCTTTGACCGTATCGACGCATGTGAATCGCTGCTGAATCGCAACAAAATCGACCCGTTTCTGAAGCGGATGGTGACTGGTGATGAAAAGTGGGTCACTTACGCAACGTGAAGCGCAAACGGTCGTGGTCGAAGCCCGCTGAAGCGGCTCAGACGGTGGCCAAGCCCTCATTAACGGCCAGGAAGGTTCTGCTGTGTGTTTGGTGGGATTGTCAAGGAATAATCTATTATGAGCTGCTTCCCTATGGCCAAACGCTCAATTCGGACCTGTACTGCCAACAACTGGACCGCTTGAAGGTAGCACTCATGAAGAAGAGGCCATCTCTGATAAACAGAGGCCGCATTGTCTTCCATCAGGACAACGCCAGGCCACACACTTCTTTGGTGACGCGCCAGAAGCTCCGGGAGCTCGGATGGGAGGTTCTTTTGCATCCGCCGTATAGTCCGGACCTTGCACCAAGTGACTACCGAACGAGCTAGGTAGTTAGAAGTTAGCCACAAAAGAGGCCTGTGAAAATTGGCTATCCGAGTTTTTTGCCAATAAGGAAGCGAGCTTCTATAACAGGGGTATTATGAAGTTGGCATCTCGTTGGGAACAAATCATCGAACAAAACGGCGCATATTTGACTTAAAACAGATAATTGTAACTAATTTTATGAACAAATGAAAATTCAAAAAAAATACCGCAGGATCTTTTTGACAGCCTAATATTTTCAAATTTCTGCTGCTTCGTTAAATTTGACTAAACGTAGGCAGAGATAGATTCTAGGGAAATTTCAGTATAACAAAAATTTCTCCATTTTTTAGTTTCAGCAGAAAAATTATTCTGTTAGCTTGCTTTTAAAAATAACTATCAATGAAAGTGTGATCATAAAAATTCAGGCAAAATTGAATACTTATTTGAATCACAATTCACAAATTTATGTTTAAGTTCCGATTTCATTCTATTGATATCCAATCCCACATCCAAACTAACGTTTTTATTTATCCCATCTGTTTATTTTATTAGGCTTATTGGGCAATTCAGCTGTAACAGAGTCGCATTTATTCGTGTACATTTTTATTTTAAGACATTTTTGGTTGTATGTTACACTCTAGCCATTTTTAGGCGTAAGAGTATTGCTGGAAATCAATGGCGTTGGCAGAAAACATTTCATCTTCGGCAGAAATAATGCTTTTTTGAGTGCTGAACAAATAAAACACCTTTTTCAAAAGTTTTAAAATATTTCTCTCAGACTGAACGTCTTGGGATTGCACGCTTGGGATTGCACTAAAAAAAAGTTCAAACGATGTCAACGGGGATCGAACCAAAGCCGGCTGGAATGCAAAGTTGTTTTACACGACCACGCTATCCACATAGCCACTGATGCTGTTGCATAAATGCGTTATAATAGTGAGTGAAAAGGTTAGCGTAAACATGAATCTATATCCTTTTCGGTCTGGTCGCTTTATTATCAATGCGAAATTAGATTTTTTATCCAATGTACTACAAAAAAACATAGATTCGAAATTTATTTTTCGCCTCGATTTTAACTAAATGAAAATAAATGACAGCAGCTGTTCGATGACTCTTCGCAGAAGCCATCGAATCCTGCAGAATTCAAAATAAATGCACCTGTCAGTTCAAACTCATCAATTCCAACGTGCAGTCTGTGGCAAATGTTTAACGCTAACACAGGTGTTAACCCTGCTGTAGCCCGCTCCTTAGCTGCTCTCCGTATCACCCTTCCTCCATTCATTCCTATTAAATGTTAGGTCCCAAGTCCATCTCTAGGTTTCTCAGACACACAAACACACGCGATAGCTGTGATGGAGCGAACCAATTTTATTAACATCCTTGGCATCAGTCGCTTCTATATGTTCATCAATTCTCCACCCCGATTTACTGCTCCCAAAGGTGCCCGAAAAGGCTCGCATATAGGTAACACGTATGCCTGTCGGTGGCGGTGTCGATTCCTGCCGGCCGTTTGTGGCTACAGGCGGATGTGTTTGCTGGTGGTGGCTCTTGCGGGGCACCATTGTGAGAATCGTGAGGGGCGTGAAATGTTTCGTGCTGTTGTTTTTTGCATGGCGGAGTAAAACCGTTTAGAACCGCAACATTAAGGTTGTATCCTTTACAAGTTTCCCGTATTGAATAAAATAAAACAATGCCAGACACTTTGATGGTGATGCATCTGCTTCCAGTGATCTGTTTGTCTCGATTTATTTATTCATTTTATTTATTTATCAGGTCATTGACAAAAGAAAACATTGCAAATTAGTGCTTTTAGTACTTGGAGGTTTATGAGCATGCATCGTGCTTCATATGAAGCAAGTGGGAATAAGACCATTTCAGTTTTCGAAGAGCAAAAAGAAGAATCTGTTTCTGGACTGACTCAATACGTTCTTATATAATCGTGTATATAATCGACTCCAAAAAAATAGTTTTTTTTAAATATACAAGCTGACCCGGCAAACTTCGTCACGCCTAAATTTATTTTTCGTTATCACATCCACGTTTTCTCACTAAGCGCTGTTCAGGGGTCCAATCGCAGAATTGTTCATTGATTGATATTCTAACCTACCCTTTAAAATTACCATTTACTATAAAATTCCTAGTGCTTCTACCAAAACTCGTCATTGTAATAAAAGATTATTTTCAGACACAATTCTCGTTCAAGATTTTTCAAAAAAATATGATAGAATAAAGAAATCCCTAAATCTGACAATTACTCTCTCGAGTTTTGCTGTTATCAACACATTCGGTGGTCAATTTTGATTTATATAGATACAAGAAGGCATATGAGTGCGTTTATCAAATTTAAATCCATTTCCATTATCGAACAAAGATCAATTTCGTTAGCGCAAACATCAAATGGCTCGTCGAAATGTATTCGTAGAACATATGCGAATTGAATTTTTTCCTATTTTTCTTCAGAGTTTTCCGAAAATTTTAAATTGTCATGTTTGATGGGAATATGCTTGGTTGAAATATGTGTATTATTTCTATGGGAACCCCACTCCATTCCAGAGGAAGGGGAGGTTTCATACCATCATATAAAATTTTATCATACATAAAAACCCATACATCCCAAATTTGACTCCATTTGCTTGATCAGTTCTCGAGTTATGCAGAAGTTTGTGTTTCATGTGTATGGAAATCCTTCCCCCCTCCTTAGGAGAGGGGGGTGGAGTGTCTAACCATCGTAAAAACATTTATTGCACCCTAAAACCTCCGTATGCCTAATTTGGTTTCATTCGCTTGATTAATTCTCGAGTAATGTCGAAATTTGTGTTTCATTTGTATGGCAGCCCCCCCTTAGAGAAGGGGGAGGGGTCTCAAACTATCATGAAAACCTTCCCCGGCCCCAAAAACCCCTACATACCAATTTTCATGTCAATCGGTTCAGTAGTTTCTGAGTCCATTAGAATCAGACAGGCCGACAGACAGACAGAAATCAATTTTTATATGTATAGATAGATTTTTATGTTATGTTAAGGAGAAGAATTTAATTTTTTATTCATCCCCTTAAAATCAGAAAACATAACCTTTCTCATATAAAAAAATATAACTTGTCCAGAATCTTTCAGGAGGTGTTAGACAATCATATTTGATGAATAAAATGATGGTCTTATGGTTTATGGTCTAATTTCAACGGTGACAAGGTCATAGATCTTTTATTTTTGTTTGGGGCTCTGTTTGCCTCAAACTGGTTTTAAATTCAAAAGTTCGCTACGTAAGACGATTTGAAAGGTGTGAGAATTTGCTACAGGTAATAGTTGTGAAACATTTAAATTAGTCAATTTGAATAACATTTTGGGAGTGATAAACTTTTAAATTAAAGGCTTTTTTAAGGTGTTCTAATCAATTTTATTCTAAAAAATTATAATAAACTTGTGTGTCCACTATCAACCAAATTGAACTCTATAATCGTTCTACAATTTGTTTTTTGACACTCTACTTCTTTCTTTCTTAATTTGGCTGCAATATAGCTATGAACAAATCCTGGTGAGATTTCAATAAAGATCTTCATAAATCACGATTTTTACTCCACTGTACTTATAATAGTCGAATCGTTAAAATCTTATTTGTTTCTTTAAGTTATAGTTAATAAAAATTCAAACTGTATATAATCGAGCCCGCCCTGTATATAGGGTTGCCATTATAGAATATGGTTCGAAAAAAATCCTTTTTATCTCAGTTTTTTCTCAAAGAATCTGTTTTGAAATCTGAAATCTTCAGCTGATTAGCTGTCAACGGTTGAGAAGGGGAAGTAAAGTTATAAAGAGGCTAATGCTTGATGTTTTATTTTTATTTTTTAATTTTTTAAAATTCGTCGTCAACCATTTGATGATTCTGCAGATGGTCACAAAAGTATTTGTTTTTAATAGGCTTGACCATCAAATCGTTTAAATGACTCAAACTTCGTTTTTTGGTTTCGGTCGTAGTTGAATCTTTCTAGGTTATGTTTAATGATGGATTCCAGTTAGAACCATTTTATGCGGGCGAATCCAGCGTTTTCAATGATTTAATATTTTCAGAGTTGAATTAATTCCTTCTTCTCGCTTTCAGCTTTCAGCAGTAAGGTGTTTTTCTAATACGAACTGGACTGATTTTCTAGTCCGTGTTACGGAAACGCTTCGCTGTCTACCCAAATATATGGTAAATTCGATTTTCTATTTTCAACGTTATTTCAACACACTAACTACTGGAAATTTTATAATTGTATTGCAATAGGTTGATAAAGAGTGTCCAAATCGATTGGTGCAAAAACATCGTTCATTGAATTCAAAATTGAACTATTTTCGTGACACGACCGATATCTTGGCTTTTTACTCCGAAAAAGTTATCTTGCCTCGAAAAGTCTTGATGGTTCTTTTACACATTTTTAATCTTGAAAGAACTTTAAAAGCAAATAAGTTTCCATGACAGTATGAGTGCCAATTTACTTAACTGTGTTTTAGGAAGAAAAAAGATAAACAGTGTTTTTTATTTATTGTAACGCTAACCGATAACGCAGCTCAATAGAGGCAATCCGCTCAATGAAAGTTGATAAACGCTCATCTTATTTCCTAACAAGAATAAGAGATCTATTGAGTGTTTTGGTCGAAAAATTATTCAAGATTACCTTAGCATGGGTTCCCTCTCATTGCTCGATTCCGGGTAATGAGAAAGCGGACTCGCTAGCTAAGGTGGGCGCTTCAGAAGGCACACTTTTTGAAAGGCAAATTGCCTATAATGAATTTTTTCACATTCCTCGTCAGGACACACTCGTTAGTTGGCAGCGCATGTGGAGTGAAGATGAGTTCGGTCGTTGGTTACACACGATTATCCCTAAGGTCTCGACGAGTGCATGGTTCAAGGGATTGAATGTAGGTCGTGATTTCATTCGCGTGATATCTCGGCTTATGTCCAATCACTACAACCTAAACGCGCATTTCTATCGCATTGGGCTCGCAGCAAACAATCTTTGTGATTGTGGCGATGGCTACCACGACATCGAGCATGTTGTCTGGTCGTGTATCCGGTTCCATGCTGCTCGCTCTCAGCTCTCTAGAGCACTGAGAGCACAAGGCAGACAATCGGATATCCCCGTCCGGGATATCTTAGGTAGCCGGGATCCTGATCTTCTGCTTCATCTATACCTGTTCCTGAGAAACGCCGATGTCAACGTTTAATGATGTTTCCTTCGTTGTGTCCCCGTTTCATATCCCTCCTATCCGATCGATAAACTTTTACTTAGTCGCGGCAATACATACACACACTTTTTACAGATGCACGGGCCGAAGGTTGTGCAGTCCACTGATCATTCAACAAGAGCCAAAGGTTGTACCGCTCATGACAACTCTACACGAGATGATGATTGCGCCGGCTAGTGACCATTCATCCTGGATTCCTCGAGTCGAGAAAGACGCACCACGCTAGATATGGGGTACAGACTAGGGGGGCGTTGCTGATTAATGGTCAGCTGCATCCCAATAGGAAGTATCCCGTATCGGGCACACGTACAGAGCATCGAAGACTGCAACATACCAATTATGAGAACACTTGTAATACTAACCTCGAGCCAACCGCGAGTAATCGGATACATATTACTAACATAGTTGTAAGACAAAAATTGTCAAAATATTGGACTCCCGGCCCCGTCAGGCTAACGCCACATGTGCCTTAATAAAAAATATATTTTGGGAAAAAAAACGCATTTGCATTAGAATGTAATGATTTGACTTCAGTTCCGACCTTGCTGTTACACTCTTCATGTGCATTTTTTAATTACAAAATAAGGTTCTACGGAAATATTCTGTTATTATAGCAGATGACTTTGGTCTATTCTGCATTTTTTTTGTGCTTTTTGTTTTGTATTATATAAATTTCGTTTTTGAGCGTTAAACCAAATATGTAGGATATTTGCTGGTAGAATTTCGGTTCGAAAAGAATTTCTTCGGCACAAATTCTGATATTCTGTTATTCTGAATTCCAAGAAGAATATTTACAGATAGGTTGACAATTCCTTCGCTGCTTAGTAAAGTTTGCCATTCTACATCCAAACTAGCGTTGTCAGAAAGCATTTCAATTTCAACAGAAACCATACCTTGAAGCGTCAAATGGGCAAATAAATCATCTGTCCCCCAACGCTTTAAAATGTTTGTATGTATGGAAGCAGACATCTCTTTCTTTTTTTTAATCTTTTTGGGATTGCGCAAAAAAAAGTCCAAACGACGTCAAAGGGGATCGAACCAAGACCGACTGGAAAGCAAGGCTGTTCTATACGACCACGCTATTCACATAGCTAATGATGCTGTTGAGTAAATGCGTGTTAATATTGTACCTGATAATAAAACAAAAAAGATAAAAAAAGTTGGAAAGTGGTTTCTAAGAGTAAAATGAAGAGCTATATCTATCTCGGTCTGAGTCGTGTAAAGTACGCGGAAAACTTATTTGTCTTTTGTTTCGCTCGCTCGTATTAATCTTATATTGCTGTATTATACAAATGCTTAACAGTATTTGAGAGTCATGACATTTTCCGTTATGTTTAGGCTCACTTAATGTAATAAATCGGGATGTCAAAACATGAGCTAAAAATCAATTTCGGGTGTATGGCTTGTAGGCTATATTTTTCGTCTTGTTGTATTCCGGTACTTCTTCAAACTCCCGGTCGATGGGTAATTGACTGTTATGTATGAAGATTGAGTAGTCCATTACCATGTGAAACTTTTCATTTTTCCAAAGGGGAGTTATGGACTTATTCACACAGAAGACGTTGGTAATGTTGGTGGACAAAAGTCGCCATAGTTATGCAATTTCAGCTCAGGTTCTAGTTTTTCTGCTATTTGATTTGCCGTCTGAAAAAAAATATTCATACGACTGTTTATGTGCATGTTTAGGTGAGAATACACATAAGCAAATACGTGTACTTCCCCAGCTATTCATAATTTTACATGTCTAACATACATGTCTAAATTATTCATGTTTTTCGGTTATAAGTTCTCCAGAATTAAAATTTGCATTGATGGCAAAAGTCCTCCAGACTTTTCCTGAGGCAACGGGATATTTACAGAAACAACCTTTATCCGATATTTGCAGGTCAGTCTAAGAGATATAAAATTAACATATATCTTGAACCCGATGATTGTAGCGGAATGGTGTCCAAGAATAAGTTATAGAGATCGGACGAAGTTTATATAGAAAATACAGAGGACAGTAATTTTTTAATTTCATTTTCCGGGAAGTAAAACAAAAGCCCATACAAATACATCCGAATACATTCGAGTGCAGCTCTGCGAGGGATAGGACGAGGAAATTTTATCGCCAGAAAAACGTATGGAAATACAGATAGTATGAACCAACTTAAATAGTTTCCTTTTTTTCAATTAAGAATGAAGTCTTACGTGGGTGAACAGCATTTTCACTAGAAACCATTTCTTAATTTTACATCCCGGCCACTATCGCCACTTCCTGCACTTTTTACCTCAACCACATCTGTCTTCGAATGGCGACAGAATCGCAATTTCCTTCCAACTTTACGTTAGTATTACGATCGGGCTCCCTGCAGCACTTGGCGAAAGCTCCTGACTTTCAGTGCGCTTCCGCGCTGGAGTCGAGTTTGCCACATCAAAAAAAACCTACCCTATAATATACCGAGTTCCTTTCCGATTTCCGGTTTATCCCGCATTCATGTCGAGCCACGTCGAGTCGTCGTCGACTTGAGTAAGATGCATTCGCATACCAGTCACAAACCGCGGAAACACTGGTGGAAAGCGCAGCTTTCCCGCTTCTTCGTACACCAAATGTCAACCAATGAAGTGGTGCTTGATTTCGGAACTATATGTAAAAAGTCGCAAACAAGAAACCGGTGAGTTGTTTTTCCTGCCCGGCGTTACGTTGGTTCCGATGGTTCTCAAAATAAATTGTTCACTCGTAAGTGTCGAAGTGGGATGAACCTTCTTTCAGTGAAGTGTGTTTTTATTGACAATTTCCGTTCAATCGACTTTGGAGCCGTTCTCTCGCGGGTATCAGTGGAAGGATTAAAGCATCAATCGACTGGTTAAACTCGTTGGAGGACGTTATAATTTTCTGATGATCCAATTGGTCGTATGTGGTGACGTTGCTACCAATGTAGAAATTACATGAATTAATTGAGATTTTGGTGTCAATAAAATCCAATGGAGACAGTCAATCCGGCTGAAAACAACCAACCCTCTGGATCAGAGACAATTGCTTAACCTAATAATCCGTTGGGGATTACGATAATTCTGATCGCATCGCCATTTACAAATGCTACCGAAGCTGATGTGTATTTATTGGGATATTGAAAAGGACAGGAGAGGTAGAATTTGTTCGATGTTCAAATAGTCATTACTCTTCGGAAAGTAGACCGACTTTAAAATTTTGTCGAAGAAAAAATGTATTACATAAGTCAAATGTTTTGTTATGACTATTTGAATATCGTCCAACATATACCCATTAAAATTGAAAAAAAATCGATTATTGTAACAAAAGCATTGTTCTCTATTTAAGAATGAAAAGTCGCAACAAAACGTTCCAATTTGAATCATTCATCAAACATTAAACCAAATCGGGATCTATTCCGGGCTCCCACACTTTCGCTACCAAAATCCTTCGCGTCCCGAGGCGAAAGGACTCCCGCCGCCCGTCGGGGAACCAATCTTGATAAGAACAAGCTCATTAGCGTCTGACAAAAGGCACAGAAGAAAGAACGCACCCTCAAATCAAATAAACAGACGCAAACCGAGAAGAGATGGGAAACAAAAAAAAGTATATATAAACACAGAAAAAAAAAAGAAGCGGAAGCCCGAAGGAGCTTAACACGATGATGAGCTATCGCTTTCGCGTGTCTGCCGCGGCCGCGTGTCTCCCGATTGCTTCGTCTTCGTCGTCGCTGTGCTTTGAACTTTCCAAATGGGGCGGTCGATTTTCCCTTTCAGCTTTCGGGTGGAAACTTTTCGCCGTCAAACAAAATGGCAGCGAAGATCAGAAATGACAGCAACAGCTATCATTATCGTATTCTTTGCAACAGCATTCGCAATGACCCGTCCCTCCCGGTCCCGCTTTCCCGTTTTCGGGCAAACATAAATAGCAGATGCCACGAGAATCTAATGAAAATAAGGGTGAATTTTTAAGTTTCTCGAAGTACCATCGTTGGTGGTAATGATAATGACGATGGTACTGATGGGGATGATGATGATTCCCTTTTTCCCTCTCCCGGAGTCAACCACAGATTGGACGAGTTGAGCTTCAAGGCAGTAAGAATTATCTTCAAATGAGGCCACAAATGAGGTCGACGGCTTCGAACAAGCCTACCGACTTGCTTTGAAAAATGTTGTCTGAGGCGCGCTTCAAAGAGTTTCGGTTTCGAAGGGGTTGCTGTTGTTGTTTATTGTGGAATTTTACAACTTTGAAGCGGTGCCAGGTTTCTCGGGTTTGTTTTGATCGTTGAAGAAACTGATGTGAGTTTGGGAAGAAAGTATCCCTCGTAAAACAAAACATTTCGATAAGCTGTTGTAAGTTTATCTTGGTTGTTGAAATTGAGTGAACACAATATTTTTGTGAAGAGCTCTTTGAGTAGCAACAAAACTTTGTTTATTTGTCGTTACAAGTTTGGACAATTTTCATATATTATTGAAGCGTGAAATTATTCACGGCCAAATAACAAGACTGACTGACTATGAGCTTCTGAAAATTCAAAAAAAAAACATAAAAGAATAGCCCGTACAATATCCAACAAGTCATCCATACAAGATGGGCACTGAATTTTTTTTCTTTGTCATGTTTTCTTTGAAAAAATTACAGCTGATCCTAATTTTGTTTGAAGTCAAAATGGCGATTCAGAATATTCGGCAAAGTTTTAGATAATAACTTAAATATAGATTTTTGTCAAAGACGTCAACTTTCTATCTCTTACAACTTTAAAAAATATATATTTAATTAAAATATGGCATCTATATGAATACTCCTGAAAAATTAATGTTTTACTCGTAACATTTTATATGAAAATTCTCGGGATTGACTTGCACAAACGTGCACAAACAGACTACAAAATCGACTTCTTTCTGTTTTTTTACAAAAAAATTGTGGATCAACATAATTTTTTGTCAACTAATTCAATAGCAAATCTAATTAGCCTTATCAACCAACTTTCATTTAATTCCTATTACGTTCCTGTATGACCTTCACAGGATACAGAGGTATTTGTATATAAATGAAAAACGTCCACTTCGCCTTTGATGGTTCATCTTTCTACATAGCCTTTCCATGTCAAACCGATATAGTGGTTCTCAGATTCTCGCGAAAAGTGGTAGATTTGTCCTTTATCGCAAAATATTAGACACGAATTTTTTTATTTTTTTATTAGAGTATCCATTTCCATTTTAGGGTTGTCCAAGAAATCAACTTTCCCCCCTTTTTTTTAAATTTTTTGTTTCAAAAATTTATAGCTTTTGAACTACTTGACCGATACAGATGATCGACATATCACATGAAAGCCAATTTGCAATTCTTTCTATTACACTTGTAAAAAACTCGGATTTTGTTTTTGTAACTATTGATTGTATTTGTTTTTGCTGTTTACATGGCTTTGGACTAGAAGGTGACATTTTTTAAATTTTTTTTTAAATTGAAAGTAAAGAGTTTCATGGCATATGAAACGTCAGAAAGGCGTTATTTTCTGTTTTTGGCTTATGATTTTTCCAAGTTAACCGATGGTCCGAAAAATCATTTTTTCCCTTTTTTGCATTACTTTTGAACTACTGGACCGATTCAGAAGATTGACATATCAAATAAAAGCCAATGAGATAGTCTTCTTTAAAAATAAACTAAACTTGCAAAAACAATGAATTTCGTTTTCGTAATTATTAATTGTAATTGCGCTTTACAGTTTACTCGGTTAAAGATAGAGGGCACTTTATTTTTTTAATATTGTTTCTTGAAAGTTGAGTTTTTTTCACATAACATATCTTGAAATCAGACAGGCGTTTTCTTGTACAAAAATCCTGGAAGGTAGAATAGGTAGAATAGGTTGTAAACTATATACTGCTAGGGTACCGATTACCATATATTAAATACCGATTAGGATGGGCCTATGCAAACAAAAATCTGAATAGCTTTATTTTCTGAGTCTGAGTCATTTATAATTTTCAAAAATCAGGAAAAATTAAAATACAAATCAGGGTAGCTCATATTGAGTTGTCCAGGAAGTTCGTGACAGTTTTGTTTTGCAAATCTTTCGCCGTTTTTCACACAGCTTAAAATTTATCGTCGAATATGCGGTCGTGTCCTAGATACAGCCCCTTACTATTGCACGACAAAAAATATATAACTTTTTTTCTTTTTACATTGAACTTTTAAGAGATCAAACACAACCAAGCAGCATCATACAAACTTCCGTTCAAATCGTTTTTTTCTTTTTTTTCCTTTATCGATCACATTCGATTAATTTTAAAAAATTTTACAATCACAATAAAACACTTACAATACATTAGTTAGGTTTTATTCAATATTTTATTAAAAATAATAAATTAGGAAAAAAATTATAAATATTCACTACAAATGATTTATATGGCAGAGCAACGTTTGCCGGGTCAGCTAGTTGTTCGAGCGTCGTCTATAGACGACATCCGCGCGACGAGCTGTGTGTACGAGCGTCGCCTTTAGACGACATGAAATTCATACTGCTCTTCGATCACCCGAGCGCGATGTGCATACTTTTCGGCGCAGTGCTCCGTACAGGGGTAGCATTTTGGCGGAGCACACTGCCGTAATGAAAGGGTTAACGCTCGTCAAATCGTCAATTCGTCCTAGTTGAAGCAAATTGTTATTCTAATTGACGTGACGAATGGATACAAATCTGCCTCTCCATTCAACCTGACTTCACTTCACCACTACTACTCCACCCGACATGTACCTCGTTGCCCGCACAATCTTCTTATAACGTCCACATAAAGTAAAACGAAACCTTCACTCCAATATACCGTGCGCGTTGGATGTTGTCTCTGAGCTCTTCTGAAGTTGCGCATAGATCAGTGACTTGACATCCCAAAAAATGGAATTCAATGGCGTCAAATCACATAAACGAGGCGGCCAATCGACAGGTCCATTCCTCGAAATAACACATTCACTAATCTCACTTTTCAATAAGTCTATTGTAAAGTGCGCTGTGTGGCAAGTGACACCACCTTGTTGAAAGCACATATCATTGATGTTAAGTCGAACTTGTCCCGATAGCGTTCTCCTTTGACGGTAACATGACGATCGTTCTCATCGACATAGTCCCTCGACATACGACCCTCCCCCCTCTCTAAGGGGGGGCTGCCATACAAATGAAACACAAATTTCTGCATTACTCGGAAATTAACCAAGCAAACGAAACCAAAGTTGGCATGTGAAAGTTTTAGGGTGCAATAAATGTTTCTATGTTGGTTAGACAGTCCTTCCCCCACTCAAAGGGGGGGGGCTGCCATACAAATGAAACACAAATTTCTACATTACTCGAGAATTAATCAAGCAAATGAAACCAAATTTGGCATGTGGAGGTTTTAGGATGCAATAAATGTTTCTATGGTGATAAGATAATCCTTCCCCCTCTCTTAGAGGGGGCTGCCATACAAATGAAACACAATTTTTTGCATTACTCGGAAATTAATCAATCAAACGAAGCCATAGTTGGCATGTGAAAGTTTTAGGGTGCAATAAATGTTTCTATGATGATTAGACAGTCCTTCCCCCACTCAAAGGGGGTGCTGCCATACAAATGAAACACAAATTTCTGCATTACTCGAGAATTAATCAAGCAAATGAAACCAAATTTGGCATGTGGAGGTTTTAGGATGCAATAAATGTTTCTATGGTGATAAGATAATCCTTCCCCCTCTCTTAGAGGGGGCTGCCATACAAATGAAACACAATTTTTTGCATTACTCGGAAATTAATCAATCAAACGAAGCCAAAGTTGGCATGTGAAAGTTTTAGGGTGCAATAAATGTTTCTATGATGGTTAGACAGTCCTTCCCCCACTCAAAGGGGGGGCTACCATACAAATGAAACACAAATTTCTGCATTACTCGAGAATTAATCAAGCAAATGAAACCAAATTTGGCATGTGGAGGTTTTAGGATGCAATAAATGTTTCTATGGTGATAAGATACTCCTTCCCCCTCTTTTAGAGGGGGCTGCCATACAAATGAAACACAATTTTTTGCATTACTCGGAAATTAATCAATCAAACGAAGCCAAAGTTGGCATGTGAAAGTTTTAGGGTGCAATAAATGTTTCTATGATGATTAGACAGTCCTTCCCCCACTCAAAGGGGGGGCTGCCATACAAATGAAACACAAATTTCTGCATTACTCGAGAATTAATCAAGCAAATGAAACCAAATTTGGCATGTGGAGGTTTTAGGATGCAATAAATGTTTCTATGGTGTTAAGATACTCCTTCCCCCTCTCTTAGAGGGGGCTGCCGTACAAATGAAACACAAATGTTTGCATTACCCGAGAATTAATCAAGCAAATTAAACCAAATTAGGCATATGGAAACTTTAGGGTGCAATGAATGTTTCTATGGTGGTTAGATACCCCTCCCCCCTCTCTTAGGGGTGGCTGCCAAACAAATAAAACACAAAATTCTGCATTACTCGAGAATTAATCAAGTAAATGGGCGGGACGAAGTTTGCCGGGTTAGCTAGTCTTCTATATATATATATATATATATATATATATATATATATATATATATATATATATATATATATATATATATATATATAAATCTCGTGTCACGATGTTCGTGTACGAACTCCTCCGAAACGGCTCTACAGATTTTTATGAAATTATGCACAAAAAACTTGGTAGGCATGAGAATAGGTCGTGAACTGTATATGATACCGCTAGGGTACCGATTATTGTATGTTTGATACATATTACAGGCAAACCTGTTTTTGTGCGCTCTTTTTTATCCGGATTTTTCTTTGAACGATTTATTGCTTTACTCCAATTTTTGTCTGTGACTTTTTTGTGCGGTATATGAAAATGATGAATGATTTTATTTAGTTATCGGTTATATATTTTATCGCATAAGCACTGTGTCAGCCAATTACCAGTCTAATGCTTTGTTTTGTTTGTCTTAACGTGTAAGTTGGAACTTATTGAAGGGAGTAAAGAGTTATCAAAGCTAAAAAAAAAACGTGAGTTTTAGTTCATAAATCCCACAATATTTGACGTCTACGTTCCATGCTTTCACTATCCTGGACCATGATGATAAGATTTATTTTTATGCGTAATTTGTAGTTTGTTTACAATACTCACGCACTTTTGTTACAAATCACCGTTGGCCAATCATTTTCATTCCTTGGTTGTTCACCGGGAACTTTGCGACCAAATATACGTACACTTTTGCTAAGTATCGCTGATATTTTCCGACGATCCGCCTCTAATGAAGGCTAGGCTGGATCGAACGTCTCGGTCTGTGCGTAAATTGTAGTTTGTTCACAAATGATAGCAAGTTTACATCCAAATTTTCATTAACACACGCAATTTTAATTCGCGCATGTTTTTAAAAAAATCATGGACTGCTTAGCGACGCGAGAAATAGTGATTCAAAGAATAAACAATATTCATTGTTGACATATACCGTTCATATGTTGCTCTCCATCTTTTCCTTCAATGGTACTAACATTCCTTAGGTTTCTAACAATCGCCGCTTCAACGTAGTATAACTTGCGTCATTTTTCTTAATAAGTAGCTGAGATTCCTGGACATAATAATAGAGGGTGGCCAAGAGGAGGGTGATTTTTACGACATAATCAACAGAAGCGACGTTAAAAAGAATGTATTCACTTGCGAGACGCTATCATGAGCAACACCGTCACAGCATCTGCTATTGCCAGGCTAAAACGCGTGTATTGTCTTGACATTACATCCCCTGCGTTCAAAGAAAAAAAAAAAAGAAGTCTTGAGCTTCGTTACAACATTACACGTATTCGGTCCTACGGGTTGCTGGATGTGTTCGGTTGAATGGTGAAAAGCGAGGATTACCGCATACATACATTTTGAGTTAAGTTAGTCGACATAAATGGCCCTGCGGCAGTCGATTCGTCTACTGTGTAACAGAGTAACACATTCTCTACCAGCGTTGAAAAATTTTAAACGAAAATAGTCTCTGGTGATGATTTGGCAGTTTTGCAGTTTTGGCAGAAATACAAGGAGATTTAAAGAGAAATAGCTATGTTAGTTATGTTATGTTAGAATTACGTTTTCTAAGTATTTAAACAACATCGAGTAATAATGTTCATTAAAAATTCAAAACACTTCAAAATCGCTTTCGGTAGATTAGTAGAGCAAACTTCTCCACAAATACGGATAAATAATTTTGACGTTTATTTTGTGTCACTTCATCAAGATGAAAATATGGATTCTGACTAACGTTTTGACATTGACAGATCATTAAAATGTTTTAAGGGTTCGTTCACACGAAGACACAAAAGTGTCAAGCCGCTAATGAATGAACCTTTATAAAAGACATACATGCTACAGGACTTTCACTTCTTCAGACATATTTTGCATGCATCTATCTGAAATCGTGACAAACTCCAATAATAGTTGCTGCTGCCTTTGACCATAACTAATGGTACGTATGTATTGTTGAATCTAATCCTCAAAATGTATTCTCTCTCTGTATCCACAAAGAGTTTTTAGTTTTCGGGGAGCATTCAACTCAATATCACTCATAAAAGGTTGTTTCGTACGTCAATTAAGTGCTTTCCCGTGCAATCCACCGAAACCCAGAAAGGCCAAGCCACCGTTCGCCGCAATACAAAAATTTTGGTCTCGTTAAACGGTTAAAAACGACGAACTTTTCTCTGACCACCAAAACCCCAACATCGTTTGTTTTTTCGCCCGCTGCTATGCGATCCTTCAGACCGACGACCGTTAGTTACTTTCATCTTTTCAACCCGTCCGCCGTTGATGCTGATGGAGGTAAGTTGTTCGCGTGTTTTTTTCCCGTCTGCCGCTTTTTTATTGTGAAATCAGGTGGCGCGAAAAAATTGTTCTCTCGTCTTGGCTTCATGGCTGCTCCGCCGGAAAAATTGTTTGCGCTTTAATGCTGTTTACAATTCAATCGCTTTAAAGTGGTCAAGCTATTTTGTGTTGTTCGGCGCGATGCCACCGCAGGGACTTTTGCTCGCAAGGACTTGCCGAGCAATGGCATCAACAGATATGGCAGAAAATCCCGACTTTCCACATAAATTTCCACCGCTCGCACACAGGTCAGTGTGCCAGTGAGTGGCCCCTCGAGGGCAAACAAACGCGTTCACCCTGACAGCTTTTTATTATTCTAATAAATTTCAACAATGAGCATGCAAAATATATTCATTTGGTTGGAGGCGTGTGCATAAATATGTTTATGAACATATACAACCACAAACACAGATGAGCAATTCGAAACAACTTGGATGTCCGTGTGTATGCGTGCGGACCGGGGGGGTAATATATCACTTTTGGTGTCGGGCAGCCCCGAGAGCGTGTGTCTATCCATCCATCTAACGGTCCGTGCCTCCTGGCCCGACATCACGGATGCTGAGAACTGGGTGATTTGATTAAGAGCCAGCCCTCGTTCGCACGCATCATTGTATGTGTGTGTATACGTGTGTGATCGGCAATTCGTAGCACACATAACAATTGGCTTAAATAAATTTGCAATTTCTTAAAATGTCAGCCGAATTGTGACTAGACAGCAAACGACAAGCTATATAAATGTATAATGTGGGAAGAGAAAAAGATCCCAGTAAATTGAAAATCTCTTGTTGCCATAATGCACCACATTATCATTACTCGTTGTTATGCCTCCACAAGAAGAAATGCTTGCACCGTCCCGGACCACGTTCCACAATTGTTGCCATGTTCGATGGTTATTCGACAAAGGCTCATTACTCATTCCGGGCACGGTTATCCATTCCGAACGTCCTGTTTTTATTTTTAAACAGAATCCAACTACACAATACACACAGAGAACCATCCCAATGCTGTTCCAAAATTTAAGGGTTTGCTCAAGAGCTCGAGGCTCGCGCAAAGCTTCTCCACGCGATTTGTACCGGAGGCCTTTCCACCAAAAAACTGAAAGATGTATGGGGAGGGCGCCATTTATCACAACCCTGCGCATCCGGATTGGCCGCCAGCAAAATATTAATAGCACACTAATGATTCCAATTAGCACCAGCGAGATTAGTGAAGCCGGCGCTTATTAGCCCGGAGGGCTATTCACTATTCATTACGCATCACGGTGGTGATTTTTGAAAGGAGTAGAGCCCGGGAACGGCGGCGGTTCCTGTTCCACCAGCCGACTGCTGCACACAATACCTTCCTTAATGGGGCCGAGCTGTGCTGCTAGTCGATAACGAACTTTATAAACATATCGCGTGGAGTCGGGTGTTGAGCCAGTTCGTTCGACTACTTCAGCTGTCCGGGGGACTACTGAAGCGTATGGGTTGAAAGGAAACATAATAAATCGAGTTTCGTGGGGTTTTTGTTCCAGCTTGTCCGGCGACTGCTAATAAATTTTAGCCGACGTGACGTGGTGATTCCACGCTGCCTGATTTGATATACTCGGACAATAGACATCATTAGCCCATTTGGTCCATTTACAGCGAATGAGGCCCACAATTGCTAGGGATCGGTAAATCTCGCTGGAGCATTGTGGTATGGACCAAAAGTATCCATATATGGCTTGAAGTCTTCTCCCATCGCGTATGGATTCCCAAACGGAGAATCAGGAAGCTATAGAAAATCAAAACCTTCCTATTTTTCCTGAATAATGTCAGTTTCTTTCAAGCATGCCAGAGAAACAACCGAGAGCAAAAAATCTCCAGTTTTGTTTTAATTTTTACGTCCTATAACGTTTCTGTAGGATTTTTCGACACAGAAATATTTTCATTTGAATGAAAAAAATCCTCTTAAGACAGTGTTCTAGTCTAGAAATTTGAAAAAAAATCTTTTTTTTTCTTCGTATTTCTGTGGTTTGGGCATTCAAGAATATACCCTTATCGAAAATCCTATTATTTTCTGAGTTAGAGCCATTTTAGTAATGCGGTATCTAACCTGCCAAGACCATAACAATGAACTTCAAACGCGTTTTTGTCGAGACTAGTTTATTCAAACTGGCGTACACGATAACTCAACGTGAGAGTAATACGTTTTGAACCGAATTTTGTTTTTCAAACGGTCACCATTTTGTCAAAAAAAAAAAAGATGTTTCTTATTTATCCGAGGTTTATGCGATAGCGGCGTCTTTACTGATTCAGAAACTGTCCGATTTTTTGTTTCAGATAACCAGAAGGGCTGGAATTGTGTACGCCATGGCACAACTTTTTTTGAACCCACTTAATCGGCTCTTAACTATTCTAGTATGAATATTTTTTCTCCGTTCAATTTTTGTTTCGTTATTCAAAGATAGATGAACAAATAATGATATAATGGATTGAAAAATATACTTTGTTTTATTTTTACGGAGCACGAAAAAACGTCCAGAATTCGTGTCTCTACAATAGAATACCCCCTTAAGTTTGCTGGTGACGAGCAGGGTTGCCATAACAAAATCTGTGTTTTTGGTCTCAAAAATATTTCTATCTTTGCCAAATTTGGTTCCGTTTGCTTGATTGGTTCTTGAATTATGAAGAAGTGTATGCTTCTTTTATACGGCAGCAGCCCCTCTCCCCCCAGGAAGGGAGGTGGAGTGTCTAACCACCCTTAATACATTTAGTACACTCTAAAACCTCCAAATGCCAAATTTGACTTCATTTGCTCGATTAATTCTCGAGTTATACTGAAATTTGTGTTACATTTGTAAGTTGTCCGAATGACCAATGTCTTTACACACACAACGTTTCACTGCAATCTGAGATGGTCCGGATTCGTCCATTGAAAATGTGTAGGGGAATCGCGGGTAATACGGACAGTGGGGTTAATATGGACAGGTGGTTGGTTTGTATAGTTACATTTTGAATTTCAGATTTCTGTCAATGAGAACACCTTCTACATGTTATTCTACAATATTGATCGAAAGTGGAGAACGGAAACAAAAACCGAAAATCATACATGATTCCGCGTGTGGATGTAATTTTAGCTGCTTCTATATTAAGAATTTTGAGTGGTTTAACATCAAAATTCAATTCGCTGATGATTATATTTCGGTTTGTGAATTAACAGAGAAGCGATATTAGGTATATATGGAAAGGTAATATAGTTTTTGAGTGGAAAAATTGAATTATTAAAATAATTGTACTGGTGGGGTAAAACGGACAGTTGCCAGTGTGAGTGAGATAGACTGTGAAAAGTATGTTTAATCTATTCCTAAAACCTGCCCTGCGTCTATTAAGGGAATTCAAATTGCCGAATGTGGACTGTTTAGAAGCTGACTGAAATCAAAAGCAAAATAGTTGAGGATCTGTCCGTTTATACTGCTGAAAAGCACAGTATCACTTATAGGTGGATTAATTCTGTTTTTTTTAATCATTTAACGGACATTCGTGATGAGTTCCTTGGTTGAATAAAATTCCGCTCACGATCGATAAACCTCCACGCTTCATATATTACAAATCTGTCAATATTACTCTCACTATGTCTCCATATATATTACCCGCATCGTAAAAAATGTTCTTCGTGGTCTGTTTCAATTTCAGTAAAAAAAACATTCAAAAATACTTTTTTTCAATATTTGGCCAATTAGGTAGAAAAACAGTATATTGAATTGCAAGAAACTGAATCAAAGTTTTGGGGAACATGAGTTTCCAAAGATATAATTGAAGTTCTTCTTAACATGTACGTTTAACCCCCCCCCCTTCCTCTACGTTATATCGAGTTAAAATGTACGTTATATCGAATGATGTTATATCGAGGGTACGTTGTATCAAAGTTTCCTTGTACATATGTATTTCAGGTTTCTCGATACTATAACAGCCAAACCGATAGAGTGGTTCTTAGATTTGTGCGAAAATAGTTTATAAAAAATAGTTTTTTTCGCAATGTATTAGACCCGTATTTCTTTATTTCTTTATTAGGGCCTCCATTTCCATTTTAGGGTGGTTCGAAAAATCATTTTTTTCCACTTTTTTTCAAAAATGACTTTTTTTAAAATTAGTAACATTTGAACTACTGGACTGATTGAGATGATTGACATATCGAATTGAAGCCAATGAGCTTTGAAACATTATTACATTAAAAAAAAGGATTTTATTTTCGTAATTATTGATTGTGTTTGTTTTTTGTTGTTTCCATGACTTTGGTCTAGAGGACGCTATATTTTTTTATATTTTTTCTTGGAAGTTTTTTTCTCATGACGTATTACAAAATCAGAGATGTGATATTTTCCAAAAATAGTTAATCTACATACAAACTGAAGCCAATGAGCTAAATGGATTGTAGTCGCATTGATCTAGTCTGATCGCATAGGAATATTGAACAAAGACTAAAAACAAGTTAACTTTGAAAAATCATAACTCATTAACGATAAAAATCATCACTTCACTGATTTTTGAATATGTTATGTAAACAAACATCAGCTCTCGAGAAAAAATATTTTAAAAATATAGCGCTCGTTATCTTTAACCATGCAAACTATAAAAAACAAATACAGGTGTGATATTTTTTTAAAACAAGATCTTGGATTATCCAGATCATGGAATTCGCTGTCTTATAATAACAACAGAGATAAAGGTGTGTTCCATATTTCAGATCAATTGGACAACGGGCATTGGCTTCAATTTGATATGTCGATTATTTGATTCGGTACAGTAGTTAAACAGTTATGAATTAAAAAAAAAGTTATTTTGAGAAAAAAAAAATTTTTCGGACCGTCGGTTAACTTTGAGAAATCATAACTTAAAAACAATAAAAACCACATCTTTGATTTTTGGATATGTTAGGTAGAAAACACCGTCGGACCGTCGGTTAACTTTGAAAAATCATCTCTGATTTTTGGATATGTTAGGTAGAAAAACTCCAACTTTCGAGAAAAATAATAATAAAAAAAATTGACGCCCTCTAAGCCGAAGCCGAAGCGTATACGATCACGAACTGCGAATTTGCTTGATTTGATGAACTTCAGGCGAGGGCTCGGCATAGTCACAGTCAACTGAGGATAGTCAGCTGACTATCTGACTGACTATATCCGTATTCAGTCGGAAATGGCTTCTTCACGCAGTTTCTCCGCCAAAACGACTGAACGGTCAGTCGGGCGTTTAGTCGCTATCTCCTTCTACCGACTCGACTATATCTTTTCATTCTTCCCAGTCAAATTGTCTTCATTGCATTTTGAAGTGACTTCCCCCAAAACGCAGGGGTACGACTAAAACAACAAATCCCTCATATTGCCAGTGTACCCAATATTGCTGCGGTTTACTGACATTTTGGTTCAATCAATTACTGTTGTGTACAACTCGGTGCGGTTCTATAGTCGAATAGTGGCTAACTTTGAACTTCGTGTTAAATGTGAACACCTCCATGTGAAACCGAAATATGAAAATCGCTCATGCAGTTAGAATAAAGCAGCGCATTTTTCGATTTCAATCCTCGTAAATGATGTGTTGATAAACAAATGACGCCATATTGATTTTGATTTTGGGTAGCCTATATTCAATTGATGTCTAACCCCTGCCAAAACGAATTCGTTCCTCTCTTTCTCTCTCCCATGTACATGTGCATACTTCGATGTTTGAGTTCAACGTGGTTGGACATACGCTACAGGTGAGCTAGATTATTTTTGTATCGTACTCGAAAATTACTCACACGTATAAAATAGCGTGCAGTGTGTGTGTGCGCTATTTTGCTCGCTTTTTACTAATACTAACGCGAGCACCTTTATAGCATACTTGATAAATGTATAAGTTCGTTGGTTTGAGTTCACGATGGGTAGACAATAAACCGTCCATTGATGGGGTAACTACTATTTTGCATCAGAAATCATGCTTTCGTTCCTCTTTATATGGACGTAAAATAATATTGCGTACGCGGGTCTGCACAATCACCAGGGAGTACAAATGTACCCGCAACTTGCATGTATTTGTAATGGCGATTTCCTCAGGCAGCTTGGTTTTGAAGTCATTCCCCTGTTTGCTCTGTTTGCTCTTTTTGGTCGGAGTACGAATCGGGCAAATCAAATCGTAGGATTTAACGCGTTTGAAAATTGCTGGACATTTCGCAATTGTTCAACTGCTTATTTCAAGATTTTTTTATTTATTTTGATAGATGCTACATATATGTCCTATCAATTGATAAAAACATATCTGCGCTCTATTAAGAAATGTTCGAGTTATATATTTTTCTAATTTTTTTTCTACAAGTTCAGTGGTAAGATTTTAATTTTACTCCCCATATGTTCCTGTTAGGCGTAGTCCTACGTCAATAAACGTTGCTACCATGCAGATGTAAAAAGCATTGATATATTAGGCTGTCAAAAAAGTCCTGCGGTATTTTTTTTGAATTTTCATTTGTTCTTAAAATTAGTTACAATCATCTGTTTTAAGTCAAATATGCGCCGTTTTGTTCGATGACTTGTTCCCAACGAGATGCCAACTTCATAATACCCCTGTTATAGAAGCTCGCTTCCTTATTGGCAAAAAACTCGGATAGCCAATTTTCACAGGCCTCTTTTGTGGCTAACTTCTGACTACCTAGCTCGTTCGCCATGGACAAAAACAGGTGGTAGTCACTTGGTGCAAGGTCCGGACTATACGGCGGATGCAAAAGAACCTTCCATCCGAGCTCCCGGAGCTTCTGGCGCGTCACCAAAGAAGTGTGTGGCCTGGCGTTGTCCTGATGGAAGACAATGCGACCTCTGTTTATCAAAGATGGCCTCTTCTTCATGAGTGCTACCTTCAAGCGGTCCAGTTGTTGGCAGTACAGGTCCGAATTGAGCGTTTGGCCATAGGGAAGCAGCTCATAATAGATTAAAGGGTGTGTCACATCAAATTGCATCATGGAAAAAACGCTGTAGAAATTTAATTTTTAGGAATTATATCTTCAGCTTTCGCTTATAATCAGATAAGAGTGTATAGATCACGCTGGCCATGCTTCACTGTAAATTTTTCGTAAATTTAGAAAAATGTCGTCGAACGAAAAAGAGCGTCGTGAATTAATCCTGTGCACTCATTTCGAGAATCCGGAGTTGTCACATCGGGACATCGGTAAGATGCTGGGAATCGTCCAATCCACGGTCAGCAGAGTACTAAAACGATACTTCGAGAAGATAATCATCGACCGGAAGGTGAAGAACGGCAAAAATAGATGCTCCGTCAGTGAAAAAGATCACAAGCGCGTAGTTAAGCAGTTTAGACGTGATCCGAGAAGTTCGGTCCGGGATGTCGCCAATAAGCTGAATTTGTCAAGTTCATTCGTCCAGCGGACCAAGCAGTGGGAGGGCCTGCGTACATACAAGGTTCAGAAGGCTCCTAACCGCGACGAAAGGCAAAACATGGTGGGGAAGACGCGAGCCCGGCAGCTGTACACCGAAATGCTGACGAAGCCGCATTGCCTGGTAATGGACGACGAAACCTACGTCAAAGCGGACTTTCGTCAGCTGCCGGGCCTGTTGTTCTTCTCCGCAGAGGACAAATTCAGCGTTCCGGAGGAGATTCGCAAGCAGAAACTATCCAAGTTTGCCAAAAAGTACATGGTGTGGCAAGCGATCTGCTCTTGCGGAAAGCGGAGCGCCCCCTTCGTGATGACCGGCACGGTAAACGGGCAGGTTTACCTTAAGGAGTGCCTACAGAAGCGCTTACTATCACTATTGAAGCAGCACGAGGGCCCGACCATCTTCTGGCCGGATCTCGCTTCGTGCCACTATTCAAAGGACGTGTTGGAGTGGTACGAAGCCAACGGGGTCACCTTCGTGCCAAAGGAAATGAACCCGCCCAACGCGCCGGAGCTTCGCCCAATAGAGAAATATTGGGCGATTATGATGCAGGCCCTCCGGAAGAACCCAAAAGTTGTCAAATAGGAGGCGGACTTCAAGAGAAAATGGATTTCTGTTCAAAAAAAACTACAACCTGACGTTGTACAGAACCTTATAGACGGGGTAAATAGGAAGGTGCGAGCATACGGGCTTGGGCTCGAAGTGTGAATAAAAAGAAAATGCCAAAAGTTGTTTAATAGTTTTTATTTTACTGTCTAAAATTTTCAAAAGGATCGGTCTACTTGGCGAATTTCTACAGCGTTTTTTCCGTGATGCAATTTGATGTGACACACCCTTTATTCCTTGACAATCCCACCAAACACACAGCAGAACCTTCCTGGCCGTTAATGAGGGCTTGGCCAATGTCTGAGCCGCTTCAGCGGGCTCCGACCACGACCGTTTGCGCTTCACGTTGTCGTAAGTGACCCACTTTTCATCGCCAGTCACCATCCGCTTCAGAAACGGGTCGATTTTGTTGCGATTCAGCAGCGATTCACATGCGTCGATACGGTCAAAGATATTTTTTTTTGCGTCAACGTGTGTGGCACCCATACATCGAGCTTCTTTGTGAATCCAAGCTTCTTCAAATGGTTAATAACGGTTTGATGACTTATCTCCAGCTCTTGGCCGATGCTACGGCTGCTACTATGCCGGTCTTTCTCGGCTAATTCAGCGATTTTGTCGCAATTTTCGACGACAGGCCTTCCGGAGCGTGGCGCATCTTCGACGACCTCTACATCAGAACGAAAACGTAAAACGTTGAAACCATCGTTGTGCGGTGGAAATGGAAACTGAATCGGGTCCATAAACTGCACAAATTTTATTGGCAGCTTGAGATGCATTTTTGCCTTTGTCATAGTAGTACTGTAAAATATGACGGATTTTCTCTTTATTTTGCTCCATATTTGCGACACTATAACTCACGAACGACTTAACCAAACAAAACACTGTCAAGGGCTATATTATAGCGCGCAAAAATACTTTTCCAACAAGCTATAGTATGACTCGATACAATGAATACAAATAGAACTACGCGCTTACAACGACACCTCGCGGAAATACCGCAGGACTTTTTTGACAGCCTAATATTTCTTAGCCTAGTGTCCTTAAGGTGCGCGTCTTACGCGGTGTTCCCTTTTAACGTTCCTTGCAGTGGAACAAAAGTGATGTCACCAACAAAGTGACGAAACGAATGTATCGTGCAAGCGTAAAAAATAATTAAAAAGTACACATTGTAGGTAAACTCATCTGAGTCTATAAAACTTGAAGATGTTGAAGGTGTCAGAATAAATTTAACTGTGCTCCTGAATTTTAAATGGATTTTATTCATTGTGTTGAAGAAAATAATTTTCTTCTACTCCATAACCTGTCCTATTTTTAACAAAATAAAAACAGTAGCAACACATTCAATGTCCCGATATTTAAATGCAGCAATACAATCGACACTCAATGTCATGAAGGGAAAGTGATTCAATTTCTATGTCAATACATAAACAGCAGACATCGTCAGCTACAAATTGAAATAAAATGCCATTCCCCCGGTAGAATCACACGCCAAAGTGTTCCAGAAATGTCTATGTCTAGAAATATTGCTAATTGAACAGACCATCGTGAGGCCGTTAGCCGTGCAAATGGGCCCATCGCGTCCGTGAAATTTGCCCCAGGAAACGAAAATTAATATTCAATAACGCGTCACCTCGGCTGTGTAGTTGCAAAATTTCACGCTGTTTTCAGCGAGACTCCCCATCGCAAACACGATGGTATCCTGCAGTGCCTGCGGTGCCGTCCTGTCTCTCAAGTGGCGCTATAACCGCAAACGTTAAAAATGAATTACACTCAATTCCGCGTTACACTCCAAACTCCATTGCCCCGGTGAATGCTAATTTTATCGATAATTTTTACAACACCGTGGGCATCAGCGGCAGCAGTCAGTGGAATCTTGTCTGGTTTTGGTGCGTACCTTCGTGCTCATGTGCTGTCTCTCGGGTCCCGAGGAGTGGGAGGACAAAACACTGGCAAACACATTTATGTCGCAATTTGCAAAACAAGCAACAATCTCACCCGCGTATTCCCGTCGGGGGCGGTCGAGCATACGATTTGCTCCCCCGCAAAACACCACGTGGAACATGAAAAATCTGAAATCTGCTCAGCAGCAGCAGCAACAGCATCCAGGTGGTGTTGTAATAAATTCACCATTATTTAGATTTAATGTTAATGTAAACAATTTAAGATTACTGTTAGCAGAGCCAAAGCTGTTGCAGAGAGGAAATCGCTAGAGATGTTTTTCCTCATGTCTTTCGTCCTCGTTCCAAAGCAGAGACACACGTGCCGTCGTCAGGGACTTTTGGATTTTCCCAATCACTGACTCTCAACGCGATGAGAGTTATGATGGCGTTGCATACAGGTCAGATCACAATGTGTGGCTGCATCTATCGACCAAATACAATTAGCGGGCGGCGGATTTTCAGGGAAGCACTCACAAAAAAAAACTATGCCTTCATCGCGATATTAAATTCACTGTCGAAATCCTGTTACGAATCCTAGCACTATGTGTATAACCAATCTAAAATCTAATAAATGTACGCTCTGAAAGTTCTGTGTCATCCCCTACAAAAAATAGCAATAATGCATTTTTCATTTTTGTGGTGCTCCGAAAAAGCCTTTCGTTTGCCGGGAATTCAATAAAATCAGCGATGTTTTTGTCAACTTTGATCCAATAGCACTAGCCAATACATGCACCCTGCTATCACTCCTTTCAACTGGTCTCACAAAGAGATAGGTGGGAATGTAAAAAAAAACAGTATACACCGTTGCCGACCGTAATCCGAAATTCGATAAAAGCATTTCGTTGCGTTTTTGGGGACCTCTTTCGGTCAGCCACACCACTAGCGGAATCGATGCGGCACTAAGCGAAAGTGGATGCATGCATTATCAGATTGCATGTTTGGGAGTTCCCTCCCACCGTGAGCATCCAGCCTCGCTTTGACGTCCAACAATACCGAACCGTGGCGGCGGTATAAATTAATGTAAATGTGTCATCTTGACCACGTGTGATAGCGGCCAGCTATCGACCGTCAATACGACTGTGTTTTTGTATTATAAAACAAAAACTAAATTACTAAATTACTAAATTACTAAATTACTAAATTACTAAATTACTAAATTACTAAATTACTAAATTACTAAATTACTAAATTACTAAATTACTAAATTACTAAATTACTAAATTACTAAATTACTAAATTACTAAATTACTAAATTACTAAATTTCAGAAAAGTAACAAAACAATCAAAATGCAAGAATTCCAAAATTTATGGAAAAAAGAAACTTGAAAAAATAAATCCACACCCAGCCGATACTTTACGAGTTGGAACCGTGATCAAATAGTTGAAATTACTATTGAATTTATTTTACAAAAAAAAACCACGAGAGATAACTTTTTTTTAACTAGTCATCCTAAATTTCATTCGAGGCAACAGTACCATTACATAAATTCCAAAATTAATTCCAAAACTAAAAAAATCAACACGTACAGAAATTATACATTGATCTCCGAATGACCAGCAACTTAAACTTCAGATCGAGGTATGAGAAAGACAGGACTACACCTTTAGATGGATAAAATCAGTATTATGTATTTTCAAACCCTTGAATTACCATTTAAATGACTGTAGGCAAAGAAAACTGTGAATTTTTATACATGTCGCGCTACTGTTGCACATTGAAAAAAAATTGATCATTTTTACCTCAAAGCTATATTTCAAAATCACATTCTAGAAAATTTCCAACAAACACCAAATGATTTTTTTTACTAAATTTGTCATGAAATTTTGTGACCTAAGCACCAGTAGTGGTTAAATGGGTATAAATTAAATAAATAGAATGGAAACATTCACTTTTTTCTGAAAATCGTGATCAATTTGTTCCCGGTTTACGATACCAAAAAAAGGTTTTTTTTAAATAAAAAAAGGGAGATTTGAGAGATTTGAGGTCCAGTACTTCTCTAATTTGTATTTAAATGTGTTCCTACGCCTAATATAAATATGAGTGATTTTTTCAGGATTTCCCATTTTTTTATTTTCCTTAGATTTCATTGTATCCGTATATTCGTAAAAAGAGTCTTATCTCCAGTGAAAAACGTAGTTTTTTTCATGCCATTCTCAATAGGCTTGGCAATAAACATTCGAAAAAATACTCAAAGTGCATGTTACTACGTTGTACCGTGACAAATCTATCGAAAACTTTTCTTTTTTGTAATCCAAAATATTAGTTTTATTTCAAATTATTGGATCTATTAAAACATAATTTCTTGTACGTGTTTTTGCTGCGTGATTTCGTTCAGAATTTCAGACCGCGAGTAATCGGTGTTCAGTCCGAGAAGCGCACTGAAGAAGAAAACATATCAGATCGTAAGTCCCACCCACCTTTTCTTTTCGTGACGCAACAGACGAGCATAAAAGCAGCCACCCGACCGCGCGGAGGACAGTCTATTATCAACCGTGTCGCAAGCAACAACTACAAACAGCGAATGCAGTGCAAAAGTGTACACAGCCCACACTTCGTCGCAAAAGTGCGCCAAGAGCAGTAGCAGCAATATCAACAAGAACACCAGCAAAAGTAATAGCATTTCAAGGTTGCACCAGCAGCGGCAGCGGCATCGTAAGAAAATTCTACCAGCAGAAGGTGGCGCATCAGCATACAATGTATATAAGTGTTAGTGAATAAAGAGAGAATGAATCTAGTATAGATTGCAAATCCACCATGTTTTCACTCTGCGCTACTCTAACCCGCATCACATGAAAGGTTTTCCTAAAGCCAATCCAAAAGAGTTTACATGCTCTTTTCAGAGCATGGAGCGGAGCCACAAGGGGCTCCCATCCAGAAGAATAAAGCGTGAGGAACACAAGGGTTCCTTCCACGCACCCGGTTGTCTCCATGAGTGGATCAACTCACCCTATACAGTCCACCCACAGTTCCCAGCAGACGGAACAATCGGTTTCCTATTTTATTAACCATAGAATTAAGGAAAAATGTTAATATTTTCTAGTAAAAATATAGTTACTAGCTTGGCTCTTAACAGAAAATCAGAAAATCAGAAAAACAGAAAATCAGAAAATCAGAAAATCAGAAAATCAGAAAACCAGAAAATCAGAAAATCAGAAAATCAGAAAATCAGAAAATCAGAAAACCAGAAAATCAGAAAATCAGAAAATCAGAAAATCTGAAATCTGAAAATCTGAAAATCAGAAAAGCAGAAAATCAGAAAATCAGAAAATCAGAAAATCAGAAAATCAGAAAATCAGAAAATCAGAAAATCAGAAAATCAGAAAATCAGAAAATCAGAAAATCAGAAAATCAGAAAATCAGAAAATCAGAAAATCAGAAAATCAGAAAATCAGAAAATCAGAAAATCAGAAAATCAGAAAATCAGAAAATCAGAAAATCAGAAAATCAGAAAATCAGAAAATCAGAAAATCAGAAAATCAGAAAATCAGAAAATCAGAAAATCAGAAAATCAGAAAATCAGAAAATCAGAAAATCAGAAAATCAGAAAATCAGAAAATCAGAAAATCAGAAAATCAGAAAATCAGAAAATCAGAAAATCAGAAAATCAGAAAATCAGAAAATCAGAAAATCAGAAAATCAGAAAATCAGAAAATCAGAAAATCAGAAAATCAGAAAATCAGAAAATCAGAAAATCAGAAAATCAGAAAATCAGAAAATCCGAAAATCAGAAAATCAGAAAATCAGAAAATCAGAAAATCAGAAAATCAGAAAATCAGAAAATCGGAAATCTGAAAATCTGAAAATCAGAAAATCAGAAAATCTGAAAGTCAGAAAATCAGAAAATCTGAAAATCAGAAAATCAGAAAATCAGAAAATCAGAAAATCAGAAAATCAGAAAATCAGAAAATCAGAAAATGAGAAAATGAGAAAATGAGAAAATGAGAAAATCAGAAAATCAGAAAATCAGAAAATCAGAAAATCAGAAAATCAGAAAATCAGAAAATCAGAAAATCAGAAAATCAGAAAATCAGAAAATCAGAAAATCAGAAAATCAGAAAATGAGAAAATGAGAAAATGAGAAAATCAGAAGATCAAAAAATCAGAAAATCAGAAAATCAGGAAATCAGAAAATCAGAAAATCAGAAAATCAGAAAATCAGAAAATCAGAAAATCAGAAAATCAGAAAATCAGAAAATCAGAAAATCAGAAAATCAGAAAATCAGAAAATCAGAAAATCAGAAAATCAGAAAATCAGAAAATCAGAAAATCAGAAAATCAGAAAATCAGAAAATCAGAAAATCAGAAAATCAGAAAATCAGAAAATCAGAAAATCAGAAAATCAGAAAATCAGAAAATCAGAAAATCAGAAAATCAGAAAATCAGAAAATCAGAAAATCAGAAAATCAGAAAATCAGAAAATCAGAAAATCAGAAAATCAGAAAATCAGAAAATCAGAAAATCAGAAAATCGGAAATCAGAAAATCAGAAAATCAGAAAATCAGAAAATCAGAAAATCTGAAAGTCAGAAAATCAGAAAATCTGGAAATCAGAAAATCAGAAAATCAGAAAATCAGAAAATCAGAAAATCAGAAAATCAGAAAATCAGAAAATCAGAAAATCAGAAAATCAGAAAATCAGAAAATCAGAAAATCAGAAAATCAGAAAGTCAGAAAATCAGAAAATCAGAAAATCAGAAAATCAGAAAATCAGAAAATCAGAAAATCAGAAAATGAGAAAATGAGAAAATGAGAAAATGAGAAAATCAGAAAATCAGAAAATCAGAAAATCAGAAAATCAGAAAATCAGAAAATCAAAAAATCAGAAAATCAGAAAATCAGGAAATCAGAAAATCAGAAAATCAGAAAATCAGAAAATCAGAAAATCAGAAAATCAGAAAATCAGAAAATCAGAAAATCAGAAAATCAGAAAATCAGGAAAAAAAAACTTGGAAAAAAACCGAAATCTGGGAATATGGAAATC